>NC_142388.1:5190000-5367500 GCF_059441005.1 Hippichthys cyanospilos | reverse complement strand
ATTTTTATGTGGACAAATATTTATTTTTAATTACACTCTGACACTTTAATGTTCGTTTATTTTTTGTGGATAAATATTTATTAATAATTAATGATTTCTTTTTGTGAACATATCGCTACTGTAATCCCAAAAGTGGATTACTTTATGTTGATTATTTTTTGTGGACATATATTTATTCATAATTCCGTTAATTTATTTTGTGAAAAGATGTCTACTGTCATCCAAAAGAAGATACTTTATGTTTAATATTTTTCTGTGGACCAATATTTATTTACAATGATCTCTTTTTGCAAACAGGTCTGACACTTTATGGTGATTATCTTTTGTGGACAAATATGTATTAATAATTAAATGATTTCTCTTCGCTAGCAGATCTCTCCTGTGATCCAACAGAGGACACTTTAGGTTGATTATTTTTTGCGGACCAATACAAAAAAAATTTGAAAGGTTCTAATAGTTTAGTTTAATACTTTAATAGTTTTAAGTTTAACAAATCAGACACTGATGGTGTGTTTTAGGTCTTTTTTTCTCCTCCACTGGATAAGGGGGGTACATCACTGAAAAAAATGTTGAGAAGCACCGTCCTAACGCTTTTGATGAAAAGATAAAAAAAAAAAAGGATAAAATACCGCACAAGTGTTTGGGGATCCATACGGACTCTGCCAGGGGATTTTCCATGCCGTATTCCAAAACAAATAAAATCTTGGCAGTAGTTAGCGACTAATAGACTTCAAAATAAAAGCATCAAAGGATCTTCCACACTGTCTTAAATAATTTCACACCCTCTCAGCGACACTAGATCCTTTTATTAAGTTGACACGGTCCAACGTGGGCTTTTTGGTCTTTCCATTCCCTTTTAAACAGTCCGCTCGGATGGCAGCATTGTTATGTCTGCGACTCATACGACTGAAAAATAGCGACGGCAAACTGAAGCGTGTCGGCCGTTTGTTGGATGACTCGTTTGGTGCCGAGAAATGGACCCAAAAAAAAGTCCTTCTTTGATGGTTGTTAACTGTACAACGACGCATTTTTACATTTCCTTAGATGCACATTTTTCTTTCATATTGTTTTCCAAGTGCGGGTCTTCGAACTAAATGAATGAATGAATTAATCGAGTATGGGGGAAAATCTGACTCAAGTTTGAGCCACCATTTAAATTCTTACATTTATATCACTGCATTTCAGTTCTAATTGTTGTTTTCACAATTAAAAGTTTAGTTGCACCCTCTTGGAAATTTTGAGATGCAATATACACCCCGATTTTAAATTGTATGGGGGTAGTGCGCAAAAATGTTGTTTTTTGTAAAAGAAAGTGCAATTTTATAAATGTATTTATTTATTATTTTCATTTTAAATCAACAAAACAATATATTTTAAGGATTCAAAATTTTAAGTTTTAATATTTAATTGATCATAATTATACTCTTAAATTATTGATTCGCCTTGGTTTGCCTTTTCGCCTTATTTGTACAGGTATTTCATCCCATTCTTTAGTGGACATCTTTATTTTTTATTTCCGATTGAAAAGTTTGACTGACTTATCTGATTGTTTTGTTGACATTCCCTTTGAGCGCAGCTCCATCTGGTGGATGCATAATGCAATCATCTTTATTTTTTATTAAAAGTTTGACTGACTTATCTGGTTGTTTTGTTGGCATTCCCTTTTAGCGCAGCTCCATCTAGTGGATGCATAATGCAATCATCTTTATTTTTTATTTCTGATTGAAAAGTTTGACTGACTTATCTGGTTGTTTTGTTGTCATTCCCTTTTAGCGCAACTCCATCTGGTGGATGCATAATGCAATCATCTTTATTTTTTATTAAAAGTTTGACTGACTTATCTGGTTGTTTTGTTGTCATTCCCTTTTAGCGCAACTCCATCTAGTGGATGCATAATGCAATCTCAGCCACTACCGTGGTTTTTATTCTATGCGCCTTATAATGCTGTGCACCTTATATATGAAAACAATTTTAAAATAGGTCGAAGGTAGTCGGGAAAATTCGGAGAGCGCTTGAACTTGAAAAGGCCTTCAAAAAAATAATTTGACATCTTCCCAAACAGAAGCAGCAGTTTGCCAGAAATAGGCCAGTTATGAATATGACCTCATTTAACATCTCATAAAATCCTCCCGAGGGCGCTGACGCCATCGGACGTATTTGGGGGGGCCGCACGTGAGTGACCTCATCCTCGCCACGCACTCCGCAGAGGTCACGCAAACGTGATGCAAAGCAGCGCTCGACAAAACGTTTGGCGCAAGCAGATGAGCGCGGCGGCGGCTGCTTCAAATCGGAGTGTACAGACGGCTCCTGTTGCCGGGGGACTTTTCCGTCCCCGGCTGTGGACTTTGGCCAGTCCCCATTAAGAAAAGCAGGCGGCGTATCCTGTCTCCACTTTGGAGGATAAATTTCAACACACACTTAGGTCCAGATTCCAGAGGTATTTGGACAGTGACTGACTTTTTCCCGATTTGGCTTTTTTTGTGCCACCGCAATGGATTTGACAGAAAGCAATTAGTTTATACGTGGACTTTCTAAGAAGATCAACAATATTCTGAGGGAGGTGGGCGTGTCAACATGTGCAATATAATTAGCTTAGTCGATGTTAGAAAGTACACACATTTCTCTCAATTTCTCTCATTTTTTTTATCGTTTACCTTTTATATGGCTAGCGATGTGACAGTTTAACCCTTTCACTACCGATTTTTTTTTTTCCTGTACAAAAAAAAAGGCAGATATTACATGTTTATAATTGAAGGATGCTTGGAAAATTTGTTAAAAAAAATTGCCACTTCCATTTCATTTCATGCATCCTCTGTGAAATATGTTTTCAGCGAAGCACCCCTCAATCAATGCAAATAATTTTTGAGTTAAAAAAAAAAAGACTCAAAACATGCCATGAGTGTCTGATTTATTCAACTTAAGAATCTCTCAAAGTTCATGTGTATTATTCCACAAAAAAATAAAATAAACATAAAGCGTCCTCTTTTGGATCAAAGAACTTGATCTGTTTTCATAAAGAAATAACTCGATTCGCAATACATTTTTGCCCACACTAAATATTAATTACAGTAGGGATCTGTCCACCAAAAATAAATCCTTAACTAGGAATAAATATTTATAAATAAATATATATAAATAAAAAAAAAATCAACATAAAGTGTCAGACAAGTTCTCAAAAATAAATCATCAAAAATAAATCTTTGTCCACAGAAAAAGATTCAACTTGTGTTCTCTTCTGAAAAATGCGGGTAGTTTTTCAACAAATTATTCATCCTTATTCTACCAAGAAAGAAAATCACACGCGAACGGATCTTAAAGCAACATATGCAGAAGTTGAACATGGCTGCCGCTGTTCTGAATCTCATTCACGAGTTCTCTATATTGTGCGAATGCGGTCTAGTTACAGAAATAAGATGGGCCCTTGGCGGCCACAGAAGGAAGTGCTTGTGTTTTTGTCTGTCCCACATCTGTCACCATGTTGCTGTGTGTAAATAAATCTTGCTTTCCAGCGCTATTTAAATGATAAAAATTGCCATCGGCGACCGCAAGCATAAAGGCTGATTACTGTCTTTGCTCCAGAGTCACTCCCTGGAAATTCAGAACGAGTCTTTGTTTGATTTGGCTTTCTTTACGAGTTAGTTGCCTCGAAAAAAAAAAAAAAAACAACCCACAAAAATCACGAGTGAAGCTTTTTAAGGATGACAAACGCTCATTTTCACCTACGGCTCATTTTCCATTTTTTTGATTGAAATTGTGCGGAACAAGTGATTTTCCGTGTATGTTCCGATGCCCCGCCATGAATTATTTTGACATATGCATAAAAAAAATTCAACACGTTTATTACAAAGAACTGAGTCCATTTGTGTGCTCCTCACAGTAAATGATACAAATCGCTTTTGTACCAATAAATGTCAT
This sequence comes from Hippichthys cyanospilos, assembly GCF_059441005.1. NCBI lineage: Eukaryota > Metazoa > Chordata > Actinopteri > Syngnathiformes > Syngnathidae > Hippichthys > Hippichthys cyanospilos. Next base: position 5,363,585 of record NC_142388.1, on the reverse strand, counting down.
CCCACTTGGAATTGTGATATCTCGTTTGCAGTTAAAAAATAAACACAAGCAACAAACAAACAAAAAAACACCTGAAACACCGTTAAATAAAACGTACACGTACAACGATTGGGTGACTGCTCACAAGACTGTGAGATATCAAGAATATGTCCCAAAAAAAACTTACAAGCACTAAAAACGAACTGTTGTTGAAATTGGACAGAATCGTTTATCTCTTAGGATGAATCACTTTTCCTTGGAAAAAGTGCAAAATACAATTTGGACGAAAGCTAACTGTAAGTTCAAGTAAGTGAGAGGATGGGAACACTTGCTACCGTCCAGATGTCGGAGATTATTGTCCAGGAATCATGTCATTGTTGCTAAGAATTTTACATTTTGTGGTGTTTTGTTTGTGTGATGAGAGTGTCAAGTGTTTGCCAGAGTCAAATAAGAACCGCTTAAAGTTTGGACCATTGAGCCTTTCAGTGATGACAAGATTCTTTTAATACGTTTTGACAGAGCCGTGCGAAGAGGAGTTTTATTGTATTATTATTTTCATTGTTTTATCCATTTATTATTCATCTAACAAAGTAGCTAGCGAGGTAGGTAGCTAGCTTGTCAGCTAACTGGCCGCAAGTTCTATTTTCATTGTATGATAGTTTTGCTATCCTTCTAGCAAAATAGCTAGCAAGGTAGCTAACTTACCAGCTAACTAGCAACCAGCGCTATTTTCTTTGAAATATTTATTAGCATAGCTAGCAAGGTAGCTTGGTTGCCAGCTAACGAGGCCTGAGCGATCCTTTCCTTCTTTTAGACTGACTTTTTTTTTTAATTAAAAAAATCAAACACCCCAAACTCGTGAACATCACCAAAAAACATTAGATACGATATAAAACGTTGACAGTTTTTCTGGTTTTTCATTCCTGTAACTATTCACAAAGCATTCTTTGGTTTTTGCTAGTTTAAAGGTCTGTCAAAATGCAAAACAATGCAATAATACATAGTACATAGAAGAGCTATTTTCCCGTCGCTTTGTATTTAGAAATCGTTTTGTGATATATATATATATATATATATATATATATATATATATATATATATATATATATATATATATATATATAAATTTGCCATAACTGCTGATCATTTTAAAACACACACACTTGTTATGCTTTCCTGGATTTCTAACACCAAAAAAACGGATTTACTACTATAGCACAAAAAAAGTTACGTTTTTATATGCATGAGGGCAGAGTGACATTTATTCAAAAAAAAAAAAGTTTGAGCAATTCATATTTTCCAGATTTTATTTTTTATTGTTCAATTATGTTTTGTTTCATCATATTTTAGACTTATGTTTTGGGTCAAGGGGGGCACGTCTTTCCTAAACGAGTCCAGATGCCTTTTTGTACGCATGCACTTTAAAGCCAACGAAATAATAGTTGAGGCTCATGAAAAAAAATCATAAAAATGCCATAAACGTTTTTTTTTCTTCTGTATTTATTTATTCACACAGCTTTCTGTGCCAGCAACGTTCTATTGTGACCTTGTCAAAAGTGTGCCCTGCCATCACATTTTAACGATGATGAAACTCCAAATGTTCACGTGTGTGGTCTTTAGCATCCGCACAAAATCTTTAGAAGCATCCGGGGCGACGCATCGTCCTTTGCAAGCCCCGGCCACTGACAACATTCTGCTTTTGTTGAGTGAAATCCATGCGTACTGTCAAGCGATGACTCCAGCGCTGGGATTTCAATTACATGTTGAAATTTACGAAAGATCTGAGAAATTTGTGCAATCATCTAGTCAATAAAAGGGACCCGAGTTGTGCGGTATACTACATTTACTGGTAGAGTTCAAATATGAAGCAAGAATCCATTTATTGGTTTTCCATAGCCACTTGGAATCATGAGGGTCGCCGGCTTACTGGGGTCTACCCCAGCAGTCTTTGAGGACTCCCTGAACTAGTTGATAGCCAATTACAGGGCGCGCAGGGAAGAACAAGCATCCATGGAGCAAATCACACATAAGGATAATTTAGAGCAGTTGTGGGCAAACGTCTTGACTTGAGGGTCGTAAAGGGTTCTAAAACATGACAAAAAGGCCAGACTAGGAGCAGATGGATGGAATGTTTCGGTAATCTCATTAGAGAAAAAAATAAGGGATATTTAGAGAACATGTGCTTTAATTTGAATAGAAAATGTCTGTTATTCAACTACCGATGATTTAAATTCAGGGTATAGCAAAAAAACGGGAATTTTTGAATTGTGCGTCGCCTGACGTGAGCAAGTGGCAACACTGCGAGTCAGCGACCTTGAACAAGTAAAAACGTTGCCATTTTAGTAGCCAGGAATCAGTGTGTTAAAAGCGTGTGTTAACCATTAAAATATTTGATAAAAATGCTGATGATTTGACAGCTGCGCAGAGGGAGTTCCCATGTTTTTACAACTTAGGACGGGATGGTGGTGTTCCATCAAAACTCACAATAAAATGCGACAAAAATAAAATTGAAAATGCAATAAAATGTTGGATTAATAACAACTGGATCTGCCCTGAAGAAAAAATGGACAGGACGACCAAAAAGTGCTCGTACGCCACAGAACATTCATGTTGCACACAAGTCAGTCTTACGGGCGTTCAATTCGAAAGTTTCTTATTATTTTTTTGTAATTTGTTGAAAGAATTTAAAAAAAAAGGAACAGAACAAATTTAAAGTTTAAAATGTAATTTTCATCAGCGGATTTCAAGAATGCATTTGTACATGAGGACGCCGGCTACAGAAGGTAATTAAAAAAAAAGTAAGGCTCATCATTTATTCATAAATGGAATAGTTTAACTGAAAAATAAATGAACAAAAGAGTTTTATTGGGGTTATTGCTATCAGTTAACAGTTTTAAATCACTTATAGTTCTGCTAGGACCAGGGCAAGCTGGAATTGAACTCGGGACTCTGAACCGTGAGGCGGACATGCAAAAAGCACTCTTCCACCATGCTGACTTGAAGAAAAAAAAATCAAAAATAAAATTGCTTTCTTTCAGTATGGACTTTTGAACTCCAATATATACATGCTGTGAAATATTTTTGATGATATTCCACAAGCAACATCGCAGTAATGAGGAACGTACGCTATAAGTAAAACATCTGTTGTCAAATCAGGGGGTTTAAATACATTTCCTGCCTGTCTTTTTCTTTCAGTCAAAAACTTCACCGTGATGATTTAAGCTTTATACAATGAGGTCTTAACTTTTTCCAGACTAAACAGTGACCCACTTACGAATATATATATATATATATATATATATATATATATATATATATATATATATATATATATATATATATATATATATATATATATATATATATATATATATATATATATATATATATATATATGTGTGTGTGTGTGTGTGTGTGTAAAAAAACAAAACATGCATGTGCATGTGTTCACAAGCACATATTCTTTAATCATCTGGAATTTAAAAAAATGGCGAGTGGAAAGGTGCTCTTAAACGGCGGATGATGCCAAGAAGAAGCTTTGAAGAAAAATAAAGCTGCTAATGTACGAGCCACGTGTGGAAAGTAAGCTTGGGCCTGGACTTAATCAAGCCAGCGTGGCCTCTTGGCCTTTTTGCTGTAAAAGATGTGTTTTGAGGCGTGCGCAGACCTTGACTCTCCCAGTGCCGCATGAGAACTATTACACATGCTCTGACAGATTCTGGAAAAATGGCTGACAGCTGATGTTCTGGACTGTCAGCTTGGCTGCATCTTGGGAGGCCACGCTTTAATAAAGTGGGTTTTTTTGCCTGAGCTGGATCTAATCAGATCTTAATGTGGTCAGCAGCATCGCTGACGTTCATCGGCGCTTTTTTTCTACAGGGACGGAGACCACCGTGATGAGATAAAAAGAAAAAAAAAAAAAAGTAGGCTTAGGCATTTTCAGTGGACCTAATGAACAGATGTTTCTTTTTGGCAAGATTGTCTAAATGAAATTAAAAGAAGAATAGGCTTGAAAAACTGATTGTAGTCTTGCTGTTAGCTAAGATTTCCCATTGGGGATAAATGAAATTCGGTCCTAATCGTAAACATCAACTGTATGGCAATATTTTAAAACCACACTGCAATGTTATCATTGTTTTTTTTTTTTTTTTTAAGAAACAGCAACAATGTCTCAGGGTGTTATTTAGTCACCCAAACACGTCCAAAATGTCTGCAATCCAAATCTGATATTAAATTTTAACTATTGTTATGTTTATTTTTCAGGAGCAGCAATATGTCTCAATATGACGCATGTTTGATTGTCCAAAGATGTCACATACTACATTTTTTGTTTGGAACCTCACTCAAAAAGCAACGAGGAAATATTTACATGTGATACGTTAATTCCTCCGCAACAACAATAACATCCTGGGTCGGTTCGATACGTTATCATCCGGCAATAATTACGTACTGTATGCCTCATCTATTCCTTCACAATAATTATTTCAATGACTAGTCAAGAGTACACATTACATTGGTATCTGTTTGAAAAAAGTAGTATTGAACATCTCTACTTAAAATAGCCTCGACGCAACATGGAAAATATGGTCGGCAAAAATCATCAGGCGCCCTTCCTTTGCCTTTAATTTTAATACAGGAATTTCACGTAAGAAACCACCGCACCCCGAGGAAAAAGAACCAACCTGGAACAGGATTATGATGTTGACCTTTGTGCAGTTTTTGTCCAAATCTTAGATCATTAAAAAGAGAAAGAATTGGAGGAGGACACTAGGGAGCTGAAATTTCACCCATATCATGAAAACCTACGACAAGGAAGAAAATGACCCAAAAACGATTGAAATACTGCATAGGGGTTAAAATGTGAGTCTGTCAGAGATACATCGGCGATGCATCAAGATCTTAGCTTTCGGTACGGATCGTAATAAATGAGGTGTACTAAGTATCTCGGTGAGGCTGACCTCTTTTGGTGACGGGACCCTGAGGCGATTTTTGCTCATGAGGATACGAAATGTTGAAGATGAATGCGTCTGGTTGCTACTGCCACTTAGCACAAACTAACAGCTGCTTGTGGAAATGAGCAAGGGGCCCCGGGAGATCCAAATGAATTTCATGACGTGACCATTTCACTGGCGAAAAATACAGAGCAGGCCTTTCCACTCATTTTCCACCTGGTTGACTGCATATGCGACACATCACCATCAAAGTATTTCCTTTCATTTGTAATTTCAGCGCAAGTCATAAAAGCAGTACTTTGTTGTTGGATGTGGAAAGCAATTTATCAAAGATTTTTTTTTTCTAAACGTGGCAAGAACAATTTGTCTAGTGAGACAATCGCATTCAAATAATCCTTAACTCATTCACTGCCAAGAACCATTTTTACTGGGATGCCGACGATTAAGTTGAGCCATTCACTGAAATTAAATCAATTTGAATTGATGAATCAGTCATGGTTCTCATTGTAAAAATTGTGGTGACACAAGTGCTGTACAAAATTTAGGAAAGGTAAAATTTGTTTTTTTACACGTGATTAAACGTTTAATGGAATTTAAGAACAATTTTAGGTTTGATTTGCAATTTACACGTGAATTTTGGCTATTTATGGGCTTGGTTGGTCCCAAATTCTGCGAATAGTGGCAGTTGTTGTTCAAATAGATAAATTAGTCTATCTTTTGATCAGATTGGTAGGGAACATGGAAACAATGACATGGGATACCATCCTTGGCCCTGAGCAAAAAAACAACAACAAAACAAACAAACAAAAAACTATGTTATGCCTGAGTCTCCTTCAAAATATATACGGACAAAAATCAGAAATTACATTATAAAAGCCAATGTTTCCACATATGTCCCGATGACAGGATTGTGTTCTTACCTGTTTATTGTGACTTCTGTTTTCAGGCATCACTGGACAGCTTCTCAACATTGGCCGTTTAACTCATTCAGTTCCATGGACGAGAAATATTTTAATAACAATAATAAAAAACGAAATTCTTGTCATATACATATTTTTTTATAGAGAGCAGCTGTCACCCTTGACTAATGCTTACATAATATAAGACAAGTAGCACTGTAGTGCTCACTGTGACCAATGGATGGGAGTTTTTCCACACTTAGAACACAGCTATTACCTACAGGCAATTCTAACTGAAGAATGGAAGTCAATCTTTCATATGGCAGCACCCATATTTACATAGACATAGCACACAATTTTTCTGTTGGCCTTGAAAGGTGAGTGAAAACGCTGAGTGTACCGGCCCTCTAGATGTTTCCTTTTCCGATAATGTTTGATGTTTTTGTTATTTGACAAATTTTCATTACAAAGCAAACATGCAGGCAATCCTTCCTGTATAGGCAATAAAAGCAAATGATTCCGTCCAAGAAGTGTTTAATTTGATTTGATTTTTTGCAATAGCTACCTGCCTGTCAAGCTGCAAATCTCTCTTGACAGAAATGTTGAAGCTTGATATTTATTCTACAAGTTTTTATAGCCTTGGAAAATGTGTGTCATGTTTATCAACCATCATTTTCATACATTTTGAAAAAGATCTCCAGCGCGCAAATACAGCGGTGCTAAAAAAACGCATGCGGTTTGCCGACGACTTCTATAAACTCAAAACAAAGGTCCACTATAGTGGAGGCCATATATAACCCCGAATTCCTTGAATAAGGACAGGTCGTATGAGGTTGATTTCAAAAAGCTGGGGTAGCATTTCGATTTACTGTGCTATCGTCTTTTATTCTCACCATTGAAATTGCGCTTTGCTTACCTGCATCTGCGCTCAATATGTTGTTTTGGATTTCCAGCGGGCTTTTAACTGCTCCAGTTGGCTGAAGACGGTGTTATGACTCAACTCTCCCATTGGATTGATCAACTGCTAAACCTTGATCAAGCTCCGATTAAGTAACGAAATGTGTCGCGGATTTGCATTATTTTCTTGGCCGCGCTTTCCAAGGCGCCTTTCATTCAGTCCTCAGAGCAGTTACGCGCTCTTTTATTCATCATTTGCATACGCCGAAAAACATACACGGCAACGGTTTAACAAATTCTGATGCGTGTAAAAATATAAACAAAAAGAGTCGCTGTCAGAAGCTAATGAATGATATGTCACTTTTCAGACTGAAGATCAACAGACGTCTACAAGTGAATTGCCTATTATTATGAATGTGCTTTGATTAGATAAATAACATTGCATATGGACCTGCTGCTTGGGTAGTTGACAAGAATTTTACAAAGCAAGAACACGACATGCCTTTTCTTCCCTCATATACAGATTGATTTATGAAAAAAAAAATACACAGCAATACACTGGCTAGCATAAAAGCATTCTGCTCATTTTGCGTGATTAGTGATGGTGTCTTTTAGTTGCGGCTAGCAAAAGTCTATGTCGGTTTAAGTTGGTGGGACAATCGGCGGGTTGCCCACGGTAACAGGGCCCCCTTCCCCCCCTGGGTTACCACTTTCCAGGGATGGGCACCCCGCATTCATACCAGCCCACGAAAGGATGGGACGTTCGTCTGCCGATCACTCCGAACGTGACGGGCTCTTGTCTGTAAGCGCGATAATATCCTAGAAAGAAGATATAGAATTAGAGCTGCGCCCTCGTGTAATCAATTTCAACTACCGTAACTACCGTAACTACCGCACTCTAATCCTCAAGAGATGACGGTGCGCCTCATAATCCGGTGCCCCATATACAGCGCACAAACTTCGGGTTTTTGTTTTTGGTGGGCGAAAAAATAAAACGACTTAATCACCATGTAAATCACATTAGTGATTTTATTTAAAAGGTAACTTTTTTTTAAGAGAGCATATTATGATTTCAATTGAATAGATACATAACATGAACAGTGATTTTTTTTTAATAAGAATTTATAATCAAAATTGTTTTGAAGAATGAAGTTTATGGGTGAAAATCGAATGTCTCGAACCCTTTAAATGCTAGACTAAAATTAATACTGGAAAAAAAATCCTTGCATTTCTTAGTAAGGGACACAAATATTAATCATTTAATAAGTACATTTAAAAAAGTATCAAACATTGTCATTTTTATAAACCTAAATAACTTCATAAATGATGGCTTCCCTTTGTTTTTGTTTATTTCTTACAAGTTTCCTAATGATGTTTAGTAGTCCACAATAAACCACAACATGCCCCAACAAAATCACAGCTGGCATATTAGATTACAAAGAACACATTTTACTGGGTAGTTTAGGAATTTTTTTCGGCATTTTTTTCCTGCTCATTCTCTTTAGAATGATAAAGTAAATTTCTATGTCATTAAAAAAAGAAGTGATACTTATCAGTAGTCCGTTATAAACCGTTGAATATTAAACAAATGCATATAATGCATTCCTATTAGGTCACACAAATGCAGTGTCATTGAAAAAAAAAATGTTCAATAGGGTTCCAAATATGAACCCATGTTTACCTTGAGCTGAAGGCAGACTAAGTGAGAGATACGGTGGGCCAGTCCTGCCGTCCCTGTGGGAGTCCACAAACTGACAATGATCCTCTCCTTGTCCCACGGTGTCTCCTATACTGTAGAAAGGCTCTGCAGATAATCGGCGGCATAGTGTTCATGTTAATTCAATCTATTCCAACTGGATTGTTTGTGAAGGTAGCTCCTGTTTTTACTTATGACATCTTCCTTGTTTATTTACCAACTTTGTTCCCCGTCTGTTTCTGATTAAAAATCTCGTGTTGTTTCCTCCCTGTCCATCATCTCTTTAGGCTAAGGATTAGAAACGAGACTTCTTGTGAAAATCGCATTACGTGAACTGACGCTAATTTTGGCCCTATTGTTGTATTGTTTATACGAGTAATCTTTACGTTGCTCGAGGCTTGCTTCTTACCATGACAACTAACAGAAATAGGCAGCAAAGTGAATTATAAGCAGAACTTTGACGTTAAGTAAAACTGACGTATTCAGTATGATTAGACTTGAATGGATGACAATACGCGTGGGTTAAGACCAACCTCTCAGCCCATCTCCCATGAAGATCTTGTATCGCAGAGAGTTGCACAAAACCACGCCCACAAACTTCCTGTACCACGTCCGCTTGACGTACTGACTGCCTCTACAGGAGCTGTGGGCCGAGTTGTAGCGGAAGGTGAAGGGGATCCAAATTGGCTCGCCGCCTAAATCACAAATTCACAAGAATAAGATTAGCTATAACCCATAGTGTTTATTGGCTACGTTGGAAACAACAAAAGCTTTCACTGATGGTGTACCTCAAGGCTATGTTCTAGAGTTGTTGCTATTTGAAACATTTAATTAACTCAATTATTTTTAAAGGATTTTTGCATGTTTATTATTTTGTTTGATTTAAAATCTCAAGTACCCCCTGGAGCTTCTTCAAGTACCCCCAGGGGTACCCGTTACCCCCATTTGAGAATGACCGATATTAATGATTGGATTGCTGATACGCCGCTAAAAATCAAACCTTTTGAGTCATTCATTTAAAAATAAATTCAAATCACATCACTGTTTTCATGTGACAAAAACAAATTCCTGTCTAGACTCAGTTGAGTTTCAACAGGAGTCAAAATCTTGTATAGACTTACCAGGCGGTCTTTCGATGAGAAGAGGATCATCTTAAAGAGAAAAAAAACCCCATGGAGAACAATGTTAATGTTTTCACCTGATAGATAAACACATCTGGTTGCCTGCGATGGGTCTCCTAGAGGATCCGTGATTTATTTGGAGCGAAAATAAATAACCCCATCGTGACATTTTCATGCTTGAGAATATCTAAGCAGCTTTCACTGTGCTGCCATGTTACTCACCTGATTCGGTGACATAGGTTAGCGTATCACTGACCGGTCCCAACCCAAACACATTCTTGGCCTGGACTTTGAAGTAGTACCTGAAAGAAAACAAAGGCCGACTCATGAGGGATTTGGCGTCATTCTGTCGTGGCTCTGCAAAAGTGAGGCGAATGCTAACGACTGCAGCAGATGACTTCGGTCGGCCCGATGCGGGACTAAAAGCCTGTTTCCTATTGGTAGGAATCCGAGCGGATATTTGGCTCGCTTTGAAGGGAGGGTAAAGGAAACGGGTTGAAGGGACGAGCGGCGATTAGGCGATAGCAAGGGGAGGATAAGACCCAAAGAGACAAGCATGTGGAAAATGTAAAGCACGGCTATGACGAATATTTTGCTGTGTGCTTCTGAAAATTGAGTTGTGGCCTTAGCTCACTTTACCCCCGGGTGACGAAGAACTTACTGGAAGTATCACGACTTCAAGGAGAGCGTGTTTGTGCAGGAGTCCATTCATGCAAGGTCATGCGTGTTAAATTCGCCGTCCTCTCATTTTTCGAGCCAAAAGTTTGCACCGCCAGGCCTGGATCCAATCAGCAGAGCCACATAACAACAGTGACCGAAATATACAGTAGAGTGTGTATCACCAGAGTGAGGCAGTGGAGAGAAAAAAACGGAAGAAAGAAAAGCAGATGCGGAGAGTGATGATGTCATGAAAAACCAAATTGGAGCGGGTGGAAAAAAGCGAGGAAACGTGAAGCAGAATGAAGAAAAAAAACAAAGGAAATATAACAAAATATTACACAGCTTCAATATGTGTCTGAAAAATCACTTTTAGTTCTTTCTTATTAGATTAGAAGTTATATGGCATCAGCACCAATCAAGACACTCAACACACTTGTCATTTTGCATATCATCCTGAGAGCCAATCCATTTGTGTACACTGTGGAGGACATTTGTTTTTTTTGGCTTTTTTGACTCATTGGAGCAACCCTATTAACTCTTTCAGTGTCCAAGCGGTATTGGAAAAGGAAACCTCTAGAGGGCCAGTATAGTTTGCATTTTCACCCACCCAACACAATATTGTGCGCTATGTCTATGTAAATATGGGTGCCGCCATATGAAAGATTGACATCCATTCATCAGTTAGAATTGACGTAGCTGTGTTGTAAGTGTGGAAACACTGCCATCTGATGGCCACGGTGAATTCAATTGTTAAAAATAAGGAAATAAAAAAAATAAAACATCTTTTTGCCACTTCAATTTTGCACATTTGGGGGCATGGCTAAAACAGGGCCCTTCCCACCAGTATAAAAGATTCTGAGCTGATGAAATTGCTGCTTTGACAGAACCTTTGGAGGGCGCAATTATCTACAAACTGTATCGTCAGCTGTATTCAGTTGGCTGTCAAAATGATAAATAACTTATGCATATTTTATACAGTGACACGTGATACAGATGACTTAATCTTAATGAGCAGAACACCTTGTGGAAACATGTTCACATTAGAGTGTCTACATATGGAGTGTGTGCGTGTGTATGTGTGTGTGTCTGGCAAGCAGAAAGAGCCTCAAGCACTGGGAAATGCCAACAGTGTCCCACACCAATCGTCCCATGAGTAACAGTAACCAAGACAGACGTGCCAGCTTGGATACACACCGGTTGCTAGGGAGGAGCTAGACAAACTCTCGGAAAAAGTTGACTCTTAAACACAGCTCCATTGTTTGGGTTCTGCAGCAGGTGCGCTGCTCGACTGACGGCAGGCATAGATGACACACCTGTGCTTTACAATGTTTGACTTCATACTATATGATTAGTAAACCATACATACATACATATATATATATATATATATATATATATATATATATATGCTCAGATTGTAAGTCTATTCCTTTATTAGTGGTGCATTGGTGTTAGTTAAACTAAGTACTAAAATCCATGAAATGTTGTGTTTACAGGAAGCCATTACAATCGCATTATGCCACCTCCAGGGCATCTGTTTTTTTTTTTTTTTACTGACAAATAAGGCAAAGCGCTCATCTACCCTTGTGGAAATGTATTTAATCAGATGACATGTTTGTGGTGAATATTCAAAATACATTTCTCCACATGCTACCATTTACTCTGAACTGACAAGCTAGCTCATCATCCAAACATCTGACTCAGTGTACTTGGATCATCATTAAGCTAGTTTGATGTAACAGTTGGCCAAAAATTAGCATCCCTTCATAGAAGCATCACATCAGTGCCTCATAAATGAATTATACAAACCGATATGGGCATATTTTGTGTGTTGTGTGATGGTGGGATCGTGTTCTAACAATTCCACAAACACAGGCACAGAACTTCATAACATCGCGCATGGGTCATGAGTTTTTGTGGGGATGTAGAAAAATCTAGCTTGTCTAAGGGCCTTTCTTTTTTGATTGTACAATTAAAAAAGAAACGAGGTAACAAGGTGATTATGCGTGATTACCTGGAATTAGGTTTGAGATTCTCCACAGCTAGATGAGTCCCGCTGGACACTCTGGAGGACCATCGATTGTTGAGCACATCATCATATGAAGCACTGTACACCATGTACCCTGTAACATTACGCAAAAACAAACAAAAAAAAGGTTATTTGCGACATTTTTTGAATTGAAGATTATTTTGAAACCATAAAGAATCATAGTTGTTCCGTCATTTCAAGAAGAACTCCTATTTTGTTGGTTTTTCTCCAACCGATGACTGGTTTCTTATTCTTGGCACTCATGCACTCGAATCCGGTACGTGACCTGCAGGTCATGCACCATGGAGAAATTCCTTTCAAAGTTATATAGAAACAACGCATGGCAGCACATCAAACCCAGTCTGATGGATTTTGAGACTTTTCTATTTTTACTGGAGCCACTTCAAGACAGATGGTAGTTGACGGAGAGAAAGGGAAATACGAATCCTCTCTCAACTATGAATGAGAAATTCCTAAAGAAATTGATTCTTCCCACACCCTTCCAAAAAAACCTCAGAGGAAGTTGATCATTTTTCTTTATATCATCCGATACAAATGAACCTTAACCATCCTTGAGTCCAAGATAATGCTCAGTTATTGTCCAAACAAATAAAGGTTTAAAGTAAAGCAAATCATTCACACCAGCAGGAAGGAAACATTTGAAGCATGAAAAGAAAATACAAAACACAACCCCCACCGCCAAAATGTGGCACGAGAGACGCTATCTGTTTTACACATCAGAAGACGGCCCGTCCCACAACATGAGAAGTGGTTCATGTGCGTCTGCCAAATAAAACACTCAAATACCGCCTCTGATAGACCAACACTTTTCACACAGAAAGTCCTAATCTTAAATCGTTATTTTTAGCCTTCTGACATCACAGACTTTTTGTTTCCCTTGAGAAACGGAAGAAATCGAGACATTCCCAACCACAAAATGTGACAATGCTTAAAGCCAAGTAATTTGATGACATTTTTGTATGAATCGGCTTCGGTAAGAAAGACATTCACATTTACAAAGGCTCAAAATCATTTTTTTTGCAGAGCGGTGTTGTGAATCATTGACCTATTTTAAGGAGCAATTTCTAATTTTGTGGAGCATGTAACAGGTTATTATTATTGTTATTATTATCATCAATATTATTATTATTAGTAGTAGTAGTATTACAGTAATTAATATCTGAAGAGTCAATGTCTTCTGTTCTGTATGAAATGTCTGACTGCATTTGAATACGCCATACGACTCGTTAGAATCTTATCAGCTATCGGAAAAAAAACTTCAAAATGAAAGTCCGATAAGGCTATTGCATTGATCCCCATGAATTATTGGGTGTGTTTATTTTGAAGTTGGCCTCAGTGGCGTGTTGGTGGTAAGTTACGTTATGTTGTTGCGGCGCTCCGCGTGACTACACCTCCTCTTCTTCCTCATTCGCCGGCAGCGGCCTCAACCAATTATCACCAATTATGTAACGGATCGTGAACGCAAATAAACCGTGATTCAAAAACAAGTTTGAATCGTCGGCAGGCGATTGAGTTTCAGGTTAGTGACTCCAGTTATTCTTACCTGAAACCATGTCATTCTTTAGCGGACGGCCCCAATCCAGGATGATAAACGAATGGCATCCCTCCATGGCGACCACGGTGAGATTATGGGGTTTGTTTTTGGGAGGCTGATTCTGATTGGCGACACGGCTATCGTTCTTGATCAGATCTTCCAGAACATCCACTTGAAGGTACTCCAGAGCCTCCGTCAGGGAGCACGGAGCTCCTGGGTCCTTTTGGATGTAGTTTACATATGGAGCTGGTAGCGGTAAGAAGACAAGAATGAAATTCAGCGTTGATTGATGCCACTCATGCAAAATCCTCAATGGTTTATCATGGGAAATGAGCTACAGTAAACTGATATTACTATTTCAACATAAATATGGCTTTTCCTTTTAGCATGACTTGGAAAGCGATTATATCCGTTCCTTTTGAAAGAAACCGCTGACTGATTTTTGACTTATGTGATCCGAAACAAGTTCTTTCCTTATCTCCATTGTTTTCTGAGTTCTGGGGAAGGCCAGCTGGACCTACAGCTGTGAATTCCGCGTTTAACTGGGATTTGGAGGGAACCGCAGGAGCCTGGACCCGCTCCCACCTCTGCAGATGATTGGGCCTCGTTGCGGGCCCAGAGTCTTCCACGTGTCAGTATCCACATTCCACACACACATCCGATCCCACTGCATGTGTATGGAGGATCACACAACTGCCGTATTGCATATCCAAACATTGTCACATGTCAATGGATATTACCGAGAATAGATTCATATTTAAATATGGATCATAGTGCTGTTCACTTCCCAATAACAAACAGCTACTTAGTGGGGAAGTACCCCTAAGTGTATGTGTTAGGTATTGGGATTTTTACAATTTGTACCCTTAAAGTTTTGCAAGTGTATTTTGAGCCTTAATGATACCCGTAGTTTGTAGCGCAATGCATGATGGGGACACCAAATGTGGGTTGCTATGTGCTATGCTAGTAAAGAGTTAACACTACCTCACAGTCCGGAGTATCATTGTGATAGCAAGAGTGAAAGACATAACAATAATCTATTTTGGAGGAGGGAACAACAAATTTTCCAGTGGATTACATAATAAATTGAATTAAACACACGACTATCCTTTCTATCCTATCCTTAAGGCTCCCTTTGTTTTTTTCTCTTATATTTGAACTCCATAGCTCCAAGTGCTACCATTTTGCGTAATATTGCTTTTATTCTTTTGAAATATCCTTTTGTCACTCCACTGTAAAATTTACGTTTTCACCAAGTGGTCCCATCCTACTGGCCCGTACCCAGACATAATTTGTCCTTTTGGATTATTTTGCTGGGTTATAGCAGATAAAAATTAACCCGATCTTTTTCTCCCTATACTGATTATGTGATTGGGCCAGATTTTCAATCACGTGATTGACTGAACATCGCAAATGTAAGTGTCATGTAGTGTGTTAGCCTGTTCCATAGACCAGGGATGGGAAATTTAGGTCCAGAAAGTAAAGCCAACCATTTAAGATTTAGTCACAGGTGCTTCATCTCAACCTTTAGTCAACTTAGCCGAATACCCGAGTCGACTACAAGTGGGAAAAGCCTGTATGTTTTTTTTGTTTTGTTTTTTTAACATTTCTGGGCCTGAATTTCCCATCTGCCAGGGACTTTTTTTAACTGCCTAATCCTCTATTTACAATAATACTAATTTCTATCATTTTTCATCGACGAAATTCCTGCCGGACCAAAGTTTGCTCATGATCATTGTCGACCCTCCCTTTTGAGATTCTTGAGTCCTCCGTTCATAATCCAAACATGTAGACATATCTGGCATGTCAGACTCTAAGATAGATGAAATATTACTGGGAATCTGTAGCAGCAGAGTTCACATAAACGCTGTGGAATCGGCCTGAGATCAAGCTCATCCGATACAATTCTCTCTGTCTGCGTGGAAGCGATTGTAAATGGGATTTACGCAACCTATAAGAATGATCGCTAAAGATTTTTTGACTCATGCTTGCCTGGTCATAGATTCACATAAAGCATGTGCAAATATAAAGGAAGAACAGCCAGAGATAAAGACGGCTTACGAGAACAAATTTGACTTGTTTTATTGGTTGTACAGCTTGCCCGTTTTTATCACTGCACATAATAAGGGAGAATAATAACTTTCAGATGGCGCCGTGTGAAGGGAGGTGATCACGTTGCTGACCAAAATAAACGCTGTCCAAAGGAACAAATGTTGATTTTGGAGTGAGTCGGACCCGTCGTGAGTCTCTGGGATTAGGCTGATAAGAGCAAATGTGTTTTATTGAACATTTTCTGCAAGCTTTCTATCATTTGACTGTATCGTCCATAGCAACTGTGAGACTGTTGCCTCGGTATGATTCACCATCATTTTTGAGTCGAAAGGAAACTTTCATTATGTTTTTATTGTGCGTGTTCTGCTAGGGTTGGCTGACAGGGTGGTATGGTTTTTCGAGGGTCACCCGATCTGGGCTTTCCTGCATTGCTTCTAGCCATTATATTTATTCACTTTCTTTAACTTAATACTTCCAAATTCTCGATGATAGCCTAGGAGCAAGACTTGACTGTACTCACGTTCATTTGGACAGACAGCTTGCCTTTTGCTGAAGCTGTGTTCAAGAAGTAGCACGCAAGATATTGTGCATAAATATTTCCACTTTGTTACATCATTATAAAGATTTCGTTGAGCAAAACCGCAATGAGGCGAGAACACAACAGGAAATAACAGAAGAATTAGTTCAGATTAGTGATTTGAGGTCTATTGTCCAAATTTGGGTAAAAGCCAAGATTGGTAAGATTACAACGCTTGTGCCAATTCACTTTGTTTTGATTCTTTGTTTGATGTTTTGATTGTTCCAAGAGGCATAAATGCGCCTTGTGTTATTTGGATCAACATTCATTTGGCTGGATTAGGTTGTGTTTGCGTGAATCGTTAATACACGTTGTGATTACGTTTTGGTCAGAAAACAAAACTGTTTAGATTGCCACGTGAAGGCTGATACTTATTTTATGCCTACATTTTGCTCGCCTATTACAATGAATAGACAATATTGCAGTAAAAAGTTGATATTTGGTTGATAATTAATTCGGCAACTAAATTATTTTTCGTGCGCGATTCATATCTCGAAAACCAAATGACATCACTTCCGTAGCCATCAATCACGGTTCAGCTGTTGGTCATGTAATAAAATAAGCTGTGATTACTCGGTCGCACATGTGATGTTATTTTCAGTTGACAGCAAGCGGATAAAAAGTGTTTTCAAAAGTAATAATTGTACGTGAAAAATAATTTAGTTTGACAATGAACTCATTCAATCCCAGAGACGTAATTTACGTGTTAAAAAATCCAGACATTAAATCATTATATATATATATATATATATATATATATATATATATATATATATATATATATATATATATATATATATATATATATAATTTTTTATTCCAAATATTTGCAAGTGCTAGGCTAAAGAATGTCTTAAAATGGAAGGTAGTAAAAGAGTAAATTATAGACAGAATAATAACTTTTTACCATTGAAAACCACTCATTTAGCATTCTGCCATGTTTGCAAAGTCTCGATTTTACCAGTGAGTTTATTTTCAAATCTCAATTTTGAAAAATGATGATTTCATGAAAATTGATCGATTCATTCCCCAGCTCTAGAACCAACTTTGCGAATCTGTTTTTTATCTTTCACTATGTTACCTGTGAATCGCCTCCTCCCACTGTCGTCAAATTCCGATAAAGGACCTCGTCCGGATGGCCTGGTGTCTGGAGTCGGCGTCTCCGTTGCGCTGGCGGCGGTCGTAGTTGTCGGCGGGGTCGTCGTGGTAGTTGGAGGCAAAGTAGTCTGCATCAAAAAGTCATCTAGCAACAAAAGTGTTTATGAGCATTCGCTAAGCCAGGAATGATTTATACCCAACCTAACAAGACGCTGGATCGTCAATCCTTTGTAACGTCCACCATGAAGTATGTCAAACACAATGGAGTCATTAGCAGCCAGCTGTATGAGATCATTTCAGCAGGCCCCATTTTCTTCGAGCAAAACAAGCGTTATTCATGTGTAATGTTTTTTTTCTGCCCACATTGTCAGAGTGTGTCCACAAACACATTTAAAAGATGAAAAACGTGTGTGAGGTTATTTTGACGGTTTTAAACTTGCTCTTTTCTTTTTCATTGCTTCTTCTCATGTGGCATTGCGTCATTGTCACCAGTCTTCAAAATTGTTCAGTGGCACTAGCTCATAATGTTACAAGCATAACCGAAAAGGGTAAGGTCGGGGAAATATCAAATGCCGTCCATTGTTCTTTAGTCGGCCAAACACCTGCAGTGAAAGTGTGACGGCCAGAAGCTCGCATCGGCCAAAACAACTTGTGTTTGGCTGTGTTCACCCATGCGTGTCCAAAAAACTAACCCAAGACCAATTTAATCAAATACGGGATAAGCGAACCGGTATTAAGATTACATGAGAGCAAACAGACAAGGACTGTGAGCAAAGGCAATCATGAGTCATAAGATCAGATGCGATAATTTGGTGTCCAAAGACTCACCTTCTGAGTAACAGTCTAGTATTCCATCTGAGTCCACCATTGGATCGCCGTATTCATCCATTTTTGAGAAAGTTCCTGGTGGACATGTAGGGTATGGGTCCTCAGTGATGGACTCTTCTGTAGTCCATTCTGCGGTTGTGGGTTCTGGGGTCGTTGTCGGAGCTCTTGTGGTGGTGGTCGTGGTGGTCCTGAGGTGTGGCAAGTCCAAGCCAAGCAGCGGTTTCCCTCCGACCATCAGGATCTTTTCTTTGGGGTTGACCACAGGACGACTATCTCGGCCATGGCCAAACAAAGCCATGCCTTCTTGGTTCAGAAGCGGGCTTCCCAAATGGTCTGGTGATAATAATGGAAGTAAAGAAGTTAGCATAACCTGAACCTGATTATGAAGGAAAATTCTGCAAGTGATAAGTTACCGAAAATCGTGCGTCCATCCTCGCCAAGCACTACTCTCTTTGGTTGGC
Source organism: Hippichthys cyanospilos (assembly GCF_059441005.1). Taxonomy (NCBI): domain Eukaryota; kingdom Metazoa; phylum Chordata; class Actinopteri; order Syngnathiformes; family Syngnathidae; genus Hippichthys; species Hippichthys cyanospilos. The sequence goes on along the minus strand of NC_142388.1, from coordinate 5,344,781 downwards.
CCTGGGAATCCTGAAGGACTTTTCCATCCTGGTTCATGAGAATCCCCAACTCCAAATCTACCAACTTAATCAACCGAAATGTAAATGGAGGAGTCCTAATAATATTACTTTTTGATCAGCATAATCCTTAAGATCATCTTATCATCTAATCGTCATCTGAATTTACCCATTTGTTTCCGTCAGGTCCAGTAATCAGCCTTTGGCCAATAGCTTTGCTCATTCCATGAGTGACTGAGTACTCATTATCCGTCGGTTGTCCATTTTGACCTAAACAAGCCCAAGAGTTACACAGTCAGTGTCTTACACAAGATCGTACTGTGTGACCTATTATACTGTTTCATGCATTTTACCATTTGACTTTACCATTTCCATTGGCGGGTATAACAGATCCTCCATTAGGTGTTTTGCCTCTGAGGACAGGATAGCGACTTCTGCTCCCCTGGCCTCTAAAACTGTCTCTAGAGGAAGAAGGCGATACTGATATCGAATGGATTCTACCGTCTGTGAGTCCCCCGGTCCTTGTTGGAGTAGAGACTCTGCTGGCATTGCGATCTGATGTTAGCACTGGTCTGAGACCATTTGACGAAGAGGAGTGGGCAGATGATGAAGCTGAATCAGACGTTGTTGAAGAACCTAGTCTAAAGTTGTGTGCCGATTGTGATCTGGTGGGAATCCTAGATCCACCAAAGAGTCTGCTTGCAAGAAGAGGAGAGCGTATCCTCCCATTTGTGCCAATATTTGGACGGCGGTAAGATGGAGGGACCCCGGACGATGAGCTAGATCTTGAAGGGGTGTCTCTTGTAGAAACACTCTCGTTGTCATCGGTGTTTCTGCGCAGTGATGTTATGGCTGGATTTGTTTGGTCCACTGCAGGTTCTGCAACATCTTTATTGATTCCACTGTTTTCTTTGTCACTCTTTTCAAGGTAGTCCTTTTCATCTAAATTGGCATTGTCACTTGGTTTTACATTTATGGAATGATGAGAATCAGAGTTTGAAGAAGAGGAAGCAGATGATGTAGTTGGATGTCTTGCGTTACTATATCCTGCACTTCTGTCAGTCACTGAGGGTTTATCAGAATCTGCCCCCATTTCATTTTTCAATGAGTCACGCGATGAAGTTGCAGTTGGACCTTCACTTGTCTCTTGTATTGAGGACATTCCTGCAGAACCAGTCGCCACAGATTCCCTACTGGGCACACCCCGCTGGCTGGGTTTGCTGGTACCAATGGAAGATGAGCCTCTGCTCCAAGGAGTCCTGCCACCCTGTCTGGAAAATGATAGTCGAGTTCCAGAACCAGACCGGCTTGGGAATTTAAATCTTTCTAACAGTGAAGGATTAATTCGGGTGCGAGGATAAGTTGTTTTTTCAGAAAGATCCTCTTCCTTTTCCTTTGTGTCTTCTTTTGTGAGATCTTCTTTGTAGTTTGAAGTCGGTTCAATTTTGGTTCCCCCGTTTGTTGTGTCCTGTTCTAGCGATGCATTGGAATTTTCAATATTTTCTTGAGGAGTTAGTGATCCTCTGTTTGAAGCTGATTTTGGTCGCTGTGAGCTGCTCTGTGACACAGAAGGGTAAGTGTTTCTGGTGTTTGTATCTGAAGATGCACCACTATTTGGTGCAAAGGAAGATGTGATTTGGGATTTCTCAGAGTTGGATGGTTCAGATATTGTTTTGTCATTGGACGCAACTGTCCCTTCATTGAAGGTATTAGATGTTTGCTGTTTGATGGACTGGTCAGGCAAGGTGGATTGCGATGTGGCCTGATTTGGAGTTCTGCTTGGTAAACGTGCAGTCATACTTGGTCTGTATACGTTGGGTATTCTGGTTAAATTTCCCCTAAAAGGAATTCCTAGGTTCCTTCGGCCATAACTGCTTCTTCCACCAAAGCCAGGTCCGTGTGACCGGCTGGATGATGCAGATCCCTTGCGCTCTGTCTGAGCCTGTGGGTTGCTGTCCTTTACAACAGGAAAGGTAGGTTTGTTATATCCTATTTTGATATCACTGGAAATGTCTTTGCGCTGTAGGTGTGTAGAGACTATATCTGTTCCTTTTTCTTCTGATTCTGTGTTACGCAGCGCCGCGGTAGAGGGCGAAGAGGATTTTGCAGCAAATGGTGAAGATGAAGAAGAGGATTTTTCATGGAGCCTAAGCTTTATGGGTTTTCTTTGATGTGGATAAACAGATGTGGCTTTAGTTGGGGAGAGTGTATAAACTTTGAGGCTGGGGGTCTCTGGAGTCGGGGGTTCATCCACTTCACTATAAATATCATCCTCAGATTCAGGGGAAACATCATTATATGGTTCTTTTGTCTCAAGTTCAGACTCCATGGTTGTTGTATCTTCTGGAGAGGAGGTTGTTGGTATTATCTCCTCGTCTTCTTCTTCTTCTTCAACATCATCATCATCATCCTCCTCTTTAGCTGGTGTTCTCCCTCTGTTTACGCCATTCCTGATTGAACCTCTCACTGATGATAAGATGCCGTGATAAGAGCGCGACTGAGAAAGTGGACGCACTCGTCTACTGACAGGTGCAGAGTTGCGTGGCTGAGTGGGTTTGGTTGGTTCTTCTGGTGCTTCCGTTGATTGGAGCTCTGTTTTTTCATTTTTAGTATCATGTTTGGAAGGCTTGTAGCTTGTCCTCTGGCTGTCCTTGGTTCTTGAAAATGACGAAACGACGCTGCTGGCTGGTAGCACAAAAACAAATGATCTTAAATGAATAATGTAAACAGATTTCACACACATAAGGTACACATAACGTCATTCTTACATCCTGGCATGACAACACTGAAGGCCTTGCTTAGAGGTCCTTGTCCCCTCCTGTTGGTGGCTTTGATCTTGAAGATGTACCTTTCCCCAGGCGTTAGACCGTCTATAGTAGCTGAGGTTGTAGTTCCCCGGTATGTCACACTTTTCATTCCAAAAGGCTTCAATGCAGGAGCATAAGACAGGATGTACTCTATGTGGAGGATAAACAACTGTTGTGAAAACAGGTCCGGGATTTTTGTCACTACAGGATTTGTGGTATCATACTAACACTCTTGAGACCTGGGGTTAATTGAGAATTTCTGAAAGAGATCTGCCCGTACCTCGTAACCTTCCATTAGTTTCTTCAGGAGGATCCCAAGTGGCTGTAACTGCAGTCCCTTTCCCTCGTAACGGTTTGACTTCAAAGTTCTCTGGTGGCCCAGACGGTGCTTGCAAGTGAGTGAGAGAGCAAACCAGTCCATGAGAAACAACAGGCATGGGGAGATTTGTTGCTTGAAGCACTTCAGGAAATGGACTAGGAAGCTTTAAGAAAAACATTGCTGCCATGCATTGTATGCATTCCTCTAACATTATGCGTGGAGGTTGAGAAAAAACTCAGCCGGGAGTCAGAAACGTCGCAGTTTATCCTACCTGACTCGGGGGTCCTCTGAAAGACCGATACGCTCCACTTGCCATCATTTTCTCCTTGAGAGATTCTGACGGCAAATTCATACATGCTATCGGCAGCCAGGGTGTCAACCATCACTCTCCTCTGGGTGCTCTCTTTGTACTCCCAGCGTGCAGACTCACCCTTCTCTCTGTATCTTACTGTGTAGGATCTTTGATGAGACAAAAAGGGCGCTTTAGTTCTAAAAAAGTGAATTTTATGTTCATTGAAAAAATAATTGACATTTGCTTTTTCTTTACCTGGATTCACCAGACTCTTCCCCAATCTTCCCCATTTCCACAGCGGGGTCAACCCAGGTGATGAGGACCGATTTGGCAGACATGACCCTAACACTGATGTCCTTAGCCTCATACTCAGGCGGCTCTGTTGAAACATTACAAAATAAGACATTCAAATCTTTGGCAAAGAAATGGTGGCCACTTATGTAAGCAGAACCCCAGCGGCATACCCGGTGTGGTCATTTTGGTTGCCGCGTGGTTAGCAGGAGCTCTCTGGCCCTGGGCGTTCTGTGCCTGCAGTGACACCACATGAACGGACTCAGATGCTATGAATAGAGAGGGATACCAGGCACGACCAGGGTTTACACTAATGACACTAAAAAATTGAACAAACAAGATGCACTCATTATAGTCCTGTCGCTGCGTTCTGCATGTAACTGAATTCAAACCTAGCCTAATACTCGATTAAATATCAATATCGATCAGGTTGTCTTACTTAATTTGTGAGAGTTACGGTTCCTCTGATCAGACTGAGGCTTGGTGTGGTGGTGTAGTCTCCTCTCCAGTGAAGACGTCCTTGTGAAGAAGCTCCTCTCGGGCGGCCGGGGACCAGTGGACGACTGAGGGGCCCTCCTTCTGTACGTTCTGGTGCTCGAAGCACTTGGGCGGTGAGCTGTTCTGTTCACCCTTGCGGCACGTTTCAGAGCGGTCTGATTTCTGGCTGCAGGATATGTTGACCTGACTGGGCCTGCGAAAGAAAGAAATATATTGTTCTAGGGACCGATATGCTGGACAGTACCGATTCGGAAATACTGTAACATACGGATTTGGCTGTTTGTAAATGAACTAACTTCAGTATGTTTGGCTCCACCTTTAACATTTCCTACCACTGAGACTTCTCACCCACCAAGAAGGTGCCAAATCAATTATTTGAAAACCTTTTTCTTCCTGCATTTCACACAAAACCCATCTGCGCGTGGTTTTCCATGCATGTTCCCCTGGTTGTAACTGAGCTGGATAATATATTCAAACATCCAAAGCTCAGTCGCTTCTCAAATTCCTTCTTTAATCGAAGCATAAATATAACTCCATTTGGTCTTGATCAGACAAACGTTGCTTTTTGTAAACCCCCCCAAGTCTTCTTCTGCAACGGTCCGAGTGCATAGTTTGGCACAGGTCGCCCGCCACTAAACCGGCAATTCCACATGGCTCTGTCTGTTATTTCCAGAAAGCGTTAAGAGTAGAGTTTGACAAGCGTAGACATGGAAACCGGATCTGTATTAAGAAGACCGATACGGCTGCTTTTTATTATTTGGTGGGTACTTGAAAGGGAAACGGTTACAGTGCCGAAGGAGACACAGAATGAGATGAATGAGCTGTCTGAAGGTGATGGCAGGCATGGAAGGTGAAGGCTGAGGAAAATAATAGGAAGATAGTGAATGAGGAAAGACATACATGTAGTTGTTAACGAGCTTAAGGACACAAAGAATGAATTGACGCCCAACCCTTTCAGGCAGGAACTGTTCGATGATAGGTGTGATCATTTCACACTTGATTGAACTCAGGTGAAGATACTGTGCTGGCTCAGTATCTTAATTTCTTGATATTTTGGGGGGAGGTACGCCATTAGTTTCATATTAGCATCAACTGTCAACAATTTAAAATGCTCTTACAGAGTCTAATGCGACGGGGTGATATGCTAAGGCGCATATATTATATTAGCTACAGAAAATGGAGGGATGGAAATCTCAAGACACCCTAGATAGATACAGATTTTGTGGAACTTTTTTTTTTTTTTTACTGCCTCTTCATTGCTTCAGTGCAAGAGTAAATATACACCCACCATTTCCGAATATTTTTTTTTAACTTTCGGGTTCATTCTTGTGTTGGGAGAGGAGAGATTTTGCATCGTAGGCCAATTAAATAGCAAAGTTTTATGAATTAGTTGCAAAGTTTAAGCCAAGTTGCGAAAATGTTTGTTTGGAAGCACACGGCCGGACAATCAATGTAATCGATAATTCACTCAAAACGGATGTTAAGATTGAGGAACGGTTATTACTGTGTGTGCCCTCTTGACACGTCTTTTGCTTTGTTGGCAACTCCGGTTGATTTCAATGTCAGTAAATAGCATGTTTTTAGCTTCTTCATTCACACCGCCTCTGACACCCATTTTGTTGTTGTTTTCGTCATGGCGGCCGGCTTTAGAGTGACATTATGAAGGGGGCGAACAAGCTGTTTCGTTTCCTGTTTAGAGACTGCCCATAAAACAATATTTCAAAATAAATTGCAATTCCAATGCACCACAGTTAAGACTCCATCATTGACGTGCATATATTAAGTGAAAAAGATTATTTCCTGATATCCCTCAACAGTGGCTAGGTATCACTGATATCACATGAGCTGTATCAAAAATGTGATATTTAGGACAATAATAATGCTAAATTCTAACCTGTTGTTTGACATTGTGGGAAACTCTCCTTACAAAGTCAAATAAGTTAGCATATTATGGGCTGGTTGGCAGGTGTTACCTGTTGACGTGTTGCTGACAGGTGCGCTGCTAAGCACAGCAAAGCCATCAAGCTTTACCCATTCAGGATCTAAAAAATAATAATGAATAAAGTTGTGAAATTTTATTTTTTTCCACTGCGGAACCAAAAAGGAGCTAATCACCGAAGTTTGTGTTTTAGTGCCGTTGCTTGATTTTTTTTGAAAGACTTTTTTCAAGACGACGCACTTCACAGATTGAATCTTTTTATCAGACGAGTGAACCGATTTTCACTCCGCCTTTTTCTGCGCCGCCACTCGACTTTCCTTAACGAGCGCTTTCTTCTAGGAACTCATTATAAACTTTCCCTCTCGAAATGGTTTGTTTTCCTCAAACTTATTCCACTCCGCCTCTCCCGCTGCTGGTTGCTCCAAATAATTCAAAGCAAATCTGTCTTTGATGCTTCCAACGGTAGCTGGCCAGACACATTTATGAAGCAGAAGGCTAGTGGCGCGTGTTATTTACGACGCCGCTGAGGAAATAACACACAATCCGCAAGGTCGTTTTTCGGGATGGGTGGGGGAGGGGGTCAGACATGGCTGCAAATCTTTATGAATAGCAAGGCTACTACTGGGTAGGCAACGCCATGAAAAAATCTTTGAAAATCAAGTTTTGAGAGTGCAACGGTGAAATTGTAACAGTGTTGTGTGGGGAAAAAAATGCTCTGGAAAGCTACAAAAAGTCGTGTGCAGAAATCAGGAACTTTTTAAGCTCGACGAGATGTATTTATGGTGAAAACGGATGGCGATGTCTTACCCACGTCCTCCACCAAGGGAGGGCGACTCTCCTTGCCCACTCTGGTGTAGCGATGAGTCCGCAATAGCTTGTTGGAGCTAGTGGCAAAGCGCTCCACTGGCCTTCCGTCCAGATGAATGGAAGGCTCCCAGCTCTCCCTCAGGTTCTTAACCGATGAAGTCGCCTTCCCGGGAGGTGTCCGTAAGGGCTTCTCTGCTGGACAGACAAATCATGCAGCCGTACATTAGGTTGTGCCTGAACCCCTGTTGATTAAATACAAAATAATTGCAGGCCTAAAATGTTGAGGTTTTTTTGGAGGGGAATGAAGATACACACTAGGGTTTAAGACTCAGGTTGGGGTTTCAAATTAGAGTTTTAAGTGGAGTTAGGGTTTCGAACTAGGGTTTCAAACTCAGGTTAGGGATTCAAATTAGGGTTTTAAAATGGAGTTAGGGTTTCAAAAAAGGGTTTCAAACTCAGGTTAGGGTTTCAAATTAGGGTTTTAAAATGGAGTTAGGGTTTCGAACTAGGGTTTCCAACTCAGGTTAGGGTTTCAAATTAGGGTTTTAAAATGGAGTTAGGGTTTCGAACTCTGGTTTCAAACTCAGGTTAGGGTTTCAAATTAGGGTGTCTAAAATGGAGTTAGGGTTTCAGACTAGAGTTTCAAACTCAGATTGGGGTTTCAAATTAGGGTTTTAAAATGGAGTTAGGGTTTCGAACTAGGGTTTCAAACTCAGGTTGGGGTTTCAAATTAGGGTTTTACAATGGAGTTAGGGTTTCAAACTAGGGTTTCAAACTCAGGTTAGGGTTTCAAATTAGGGTTTTACAATGGAGTTAGGGTTTCAAACTAGGGTTTCAAACTCAGGTTAGGGTTTCAAACTAGGGTTTTAAAATGGAGTTAGGGTTTCAAAAAGGGTTTCAAACTCAGCTTAGGGTTTTAAATTAGGGTTTTAAAATAGAGTTAGGGTTTCGAGCTAGGGTTTCAAACACAGGTTAGGGTTTCAAATTAGGGTTTTAAAATGGAGTTAGAATTTCAAACTAGGGTTTCAAACTCAGGTTAGGGTTTCAAAATGAAGTTAGAGGTTGCTTACAGCGGTCACCAACACAAAGACAGACGTAAAAAAAAGCTGCTTGATACCTCATTGGAAAAATAAAACATTCGCACACTCTGCAAAGCTAAAAGAAGCAAGGAGATAAGCCGCGTGCAAGTGTCCGTACAAGAAGACACGACCCCTGAGGTCAAAGCAGGCATGTAAAGGCTTTCAAAACACCGTGGTGAGGTTTTTACAAGCGCACCTCTCACCTTGCCAAAAAAATCCCAAACGCTGACTTGCTGCATGACTTCAACAACTGTACCCTTGACCCCAATAAACTAACCTTAAATTCCCATAACTAGCTGGGCCCGCATGGGAATCGACAAACAAGGTCCGAATGCCTGTTTATACATAACTCTGGTTCCTTTTTTGGCCATTACGCAATAATACAGATATCTCCCATTATGCAGATATGTCACGATTCTATTTTTTTTCCTTTCATTGAACTTTCCCTGTGAACGTCCTTAAGGCTCATAGCACGCCACAGGCTACAGAATTCCTCATCGCACCCGTCAGTCTTCGCTCACACCTGACCCCGGATGAACGCGCTCAACTTTGGCGGAAGCCTCCATCTCCAGCGCTTGATGACAAAGATGAATGGTTGCCCTCCGGCTCGCCGCATTAATGTCGGCACATCCATCATCGCAAAGAAAAACTTTTTTTTTTTTTTTTTACCACGTAGTTTTTGTTACGATTTCAGTTGAGACAAATCTCAGGGTATTGTAACATTAGGGGGTTCTTCAACTATGGGGGTTTGGTTATTATTGAGCAGTATAGGAATGATTTGTCACATTTAAAGGGAACGTAAGATGCAGATTTGATTGGCCAAAATTCAAGTCGACTGTAACCACTCCCAAAGCGGCGCAGCCCTCCCGCTCGTAAATACGCCGTCGCCTTTGCCGTCGTGCAAGATTTACACTCATCTCAAAAGTGAAGTTGCAATTTTTAAGTCAAAGAGGAATTTTCTCACATTAAAATAGATTGTAGTGGAGGTAAAGTTATTTTATAAAAGAGGATTAGACACTGAAAAAGGGAGAAAAAAAAGAGAGTCAGGATCTCACTTTAATCTCAGAATTTTGACTAAAACGATCATTCGACTAAAAGGACTAAAATGATTCAGAAACTTGACTTTTAAGTCAAAAGTCTTCTTTGTCAGAGTTCTCATTTTGAAGTCAAAATTCTGGCTTCATTCTCGTGATTCATACTTTTGTTACAACTTTCACATTCATAAGAATTGTGGCTTTATTTTAAAAAACCTGACTTTACAGAATTCTGAGAGTGAGAATTCAGCCCTCTCAGATTTCAGAATTCTAAAAAAAAATTCTCACAGTAGGCAGAATTCTCACTCTCAGAATTCTGACTATAAAGTCAAATTTCACTTTAAAGTCAAAAATTGTACTTTATTTCTTAAATAGAATTCTTTGGGTCAGAAAATCTGATTTTAAAGTCACTATGCTAAAATTTCTGAATAATTAAAAAAATCTCAGGATTCTTAAAATCCCCCAGAATTCTGACTAAAGTGAAAATTCTGAAAATTTCTTACTTTGAAATCAGAATTCTGGCTTCATTTTCAGAATTCTGACTTTTGTTAAAACTGTCTTTATTTTCAGAATTTTGACTCAAAGAGAGGATTCAGAGCTCTCAAAATTTTGTTGTAAAAGTGAGCATTCTGAAGTAAGAATTCTCACTTTCAAAACAAAATTCTGAGAGGAATTCTGACTCAAAATTCTCACAGCCAGTGCATCTCTCACAGTCAGAAATTTGACTAAAAAGTCAAATGTCACTTTAAAGTCAAGCATTGTACTTTATTTCTTAAATATATTTGGGTCCGAAATTCAGATTTTAACGGCACTTTTCGAAAAGTTCTGAATATTTTCAAAAACTCTGGATTCTGAAAATGCTCAGTCTGACTGTAAACTCAAAATGCTCACTTAAGTCACAATTATGACTTTATGACGTTATAATGACAATTTTTAAACTCTGAGTCAGAATTCTCACTCAAAACGAGAATTGTGAGGAGAAAGTCTGATTTCTCACTCTAAAGTGAGAATAATGATAGTCTTTTTCTTCTTGATTGGCCCGAATCATCATGCATTTTTACAACTACACACTTATGAGAACAATTCACTTCTGAACAAGTATTTTCATCATTTCCTGTAAGATTAGAATTTCACTGGAATTAGAATTTCTTTCAAACACAAAAGCACCCCCAACGTCGTGTTTGACCTTACCGGTTGCCCCGTATATTAATGACATCATGGTGACAGGTGTGCATGTTTGCGGCTTAGACGGATCTTGCTGAAACTATTGGAACGCTGCCCTGACATGACATCATGACGCAAGACGTGTCACTGCCGGCATTTACGGCAGTGGGCCAGCTCACAGGTGCTTGAGGTTCACCAACCGCACGGCCGTTTTCTCCACATTAGATCGATCGCAATTTCTCTGCTCAAACACAATCGAATCCACCAAAATTCCTCATTCCGGCAAGTCTCCTGAGAAAGCTCCGGCAGAATTCCGGCATGTTAAGTGGGGCAGGGAAATTAAATTCCACTGGCTTGCAAGGACATGATCTCCTCCCCCCCCTCCTCCTTCTCCGTCTGACTTACTCTCCCACTTTCCACAAGGAGGTGAAGCTGACGTGATCCGAATACACTACGCCTCAGTTCCGCCGTTGCCAAGGTGTCCAGATACACCCGCCGGTCCACTTTCAAGAAACGATTCGAAAAAGAAGACGGCGACAAGTAGAAAAAGTAAATGAGCAGCAACTACGTAAAAATCCCCAAGTGGAGGTCTGCGGTACTGCAGCGGTACTGACCCGTCATACATTAAGGAGCTCTTCCAAGTCCCCCCCCCAACACAGAGCCGCAGACGAGCGAAAAAGAGCGTAAACTCGGAAAATGTTTCCCTTGGTCATCAATCCAAGTCTGCTGCTTTGGAGATTTTTTTTTCTCATGACTGTTGCAACGATGATAATTTCAAGGATATTTTTGCAGTGAATCATATTAGACTGTAGACAACAAAGCATCTAGAACCGCCAAATTCCAGGAAAGTAAACGTTGGAAGCTTTCTATGGGAATTTAGGGGAGTAAATCAGAAATTGCTAACATTTTTGGTTTGTTTTTTTGGGCCACATAAATGTTATTTGGTACCGCCCTCAAAATGCAACCTAATATTTGCTGTTGATGTTCAGTATAAGAATGTTTTTTTTTAAATTGGCAATTACTTTTGAAATATTACTGCACACGCTCCACCCATTTGCATTCCTATAAGCCCAACTGATGCAATGCAATTCAAAAGCAAGCTCATTTCTAGAACAGAAAAGATGAGGAAAATTTCACTCAACGTGACAGAATTTTTTGCTCTAATTTCTTAAAAGATTTAAAAAAATCCTTCATCATGCTGTGTTGACAATAATAATAACTCAATATGTACACTAATGCTCACTATGAGGTAAAAACATGATCGCATAGAAACGATAGTGCCAGTCAAAAGTTTGGAAACACCTCTATTTCCCTATCTTTTTCTTATGGTTGAAAATGTCCTCAATTGGTGATGAACTCATTCTTTGACATTGACGGCTGACAAATTTCAATTTTTACTGGCCCGCCGATGAATAAAAACACATTCAGTGTCATTGATTGCTATATCCTCCTGAGACCTGACGTATTTCTTTGTGTCCACTGTTGTGGACATTATTTGTTTTTGTTTGACATCCTGTCTTTGTGGATTGGTGGGAGGCAATTCAGTCTGCTCTTTGAGACAAAATGGACACAACGGTGGACAAATGAATGGGCTGTCCCTCAGTAGGATACATATAAAAAAACAATGGAAGTGAGTGATTTAATATTTAAAGCATAAACATGACAGAAATATTGATGGAAGTACTATTTTGGGGTAGCATTAGTCTAGTATTTTGTCAGTCAGCTTTTTGATGTGGATGATTTTCAAGTCGTCAACGTTTGGACTCAATATGTTTGAGACCACGTGAGTAGTTTTCAAGCTTAAAAACATCTAATAGTTTACAAGAAGAAACAGTAGGCGTGTCAAACCTTTGACATGTGTAACCCGAGCACTGAACACCACTTTAAAAGTTAAATATTCTAAATAACCCTGTCGGACTCGAAATATGATTTTCAGAGGACTTTTTTTCCTCGTACAAAATTCCCAAAAACATTTTTCAGCGGAATCCATTCAGCACGAGGGTGCAAATAAACTCCAGTAACCACACCTACTCTGCACACGTTTCTCCATGCATTCATTGGCATTAAGCAAAAACGGAATCTCTACAAACTGTAGTTCGTGAAGCAAAAACTCCTTACCTGTCCATCCGCGTTCAGGTGTGCAGAAAGCGACAAAGAGGGCCAGGAGCGTGCTACTTGCGCACAGAGCCATGGTGCGTGTGGCGCACAGCTGCAGCAGACAGGCGCATCAGCCAAGTGCGGAGAACTGGTACTCAATGACCCTCCTCTCACGACCACTGGGAGTCTCCCTCCCTCGCCGACTCTCGAGCAGTGCTTTAAACGGGCACTTCTCAATTTTAGTCCCTCGTTTATCTCTGGGACTTCATATGAGCCCACATAGAACCCTCCCTTCGCTACAACCCTCCCAAAAAGTATGTTATTATATTAAAGCAAACAAAAACGCGAGGTGTTTGATGACCTCTAGCGGCTAAAATTGTAATTGCAGTTTTGCAATTTTGACCTTGACCCGTTCTATTTTTACATCAGAGTCCATTGTTTCTAATATTTGTTACGTCTTTTTATCATCTTACATCATCCAATGTGGCATGTCATCGCCACAATACGTTACAATTATTTGATTATATTAAAAAAAAAAGTGTTAATTACAGTGAGGGCTGCACAATTATAGACAAAATATTGATCACGATTATTTTGGTCAATATTGAAATCAGGATTATTCATCATGTAGCAGCAACCATGGGCAGACACAAAAATACACACACACTGATGCTCGCCCCCCCCCAAACACACACATACTGGTTAAATGAGACATTTTAGAGATGCCTGGTGCCACTTGATGGTGATTTGCTCCATTTTATGGACGCAAAATTGGCACCCAAGGCGTGATCAAACTTGTGAGGCAAATTCAAAAGCAATTTTGTTTTTGGCCACTAGATGGTAGGCTAAGCCATGTTTTACGAAATAACAGACAACTCGAGCGGTTTTATTACTAGTGTTTCTAAAGTTTTGTGTCGGACAAAAACATTCATTGGCATCTATCATACCATTACATTATTATAAATTTAAAACATATTCAATGGTAGAACGTTGAAATTAATTGAATATTCAAATAGTTGTTTTTAAAAAGAAGCTGTTATTCTTACACACACGAACTAAATGAATAAATAATTTTAGGTAAGTATTAAAATAATCCACGAATTTAGAAATCCATTTCTTTTCAATTTTAGTTCTTAATTACCTATAATAATCAACAACTTTCAATAAATAGGTCCCAAATTGATTAACTACTTAGAGTAATCTACAGTATTACCTTAAGTTCAGTTCCAGAAAAACGTAATTAATTACTTTAGTAGTAAGCAATTAAATTAGTTACTTTAATGATAAAATAATCAATTTATTTTTTATTTCAGTAATTGATTACCTAAAGTATTCAACTACTTTAGGTAATTAGGTACTAATTTGAGTAAATGCTTAATCTATTTTGTCTGTTACAGCTAAAGTAAAAGTAATATATTATTTGAGTATTTAAACTACTTAAAGAATTGATTCCTGTAGTAATTAATTACCCAAAGCTATCAATTACACGAGTTAATTTAATGATAAAATAATCCATTTCTTTTTTGCCTCAGTATTTAATGACCTAAGTAGTCAACTACTTTAGGTGATTAGGTACTAATTGAAGTAAATACGCAGAGTAATCCATTGCCTTAAGTCATTACCTACTAAAGTAAAAAAGTAATTTAAAAAAGTAAAAAAAAAGTAAAAAAGTAAAAGTAGTTTATTACTAACCTACATAAAACAATTGATAGTTTTAGTCCGTAATTATCTTAAGTATACTTATTTTTATGATTTTTTTATACTTAATTTTTCATACTTAATTACAATCACTTATTACTTAAAATCCTTAAATGACTGATTACTGTCGTACGAAATGCATTTAGTACCATCCATTTTTAGACCTCCTCTTAGAGCCGAACACTTGAAATATGAATAGATAAATAAACAAACAAACACAGAAATAAATACCTGGGATTGAATGTAAAAGTATGTCGTTGCTACTGAATAAGTTAATAATCCTCCGCAACATGAAACCTTATTACCTCTGAGTGTCAATCAAAAGCACTGAGCTTTATTATCTTAGTCTAAATTTTGAAACGCACACACACAGGGACATCTGTACCTGATATCGCGTCTTGGCACACACACAGTTAGCATCACGTCGGGGAGCATTAGCCTTCACCGTAATCACTGCTTGTCTCCTACTAATTACTACTTTCGCTGCGCCTTTCAAGTAAACCTCCAAAGTCTCGCGTCTAATGAATAATCCAATACAAGCGGCTTGTCCTCAAGTGTCACAAAGCGAGGCGAGCTCAACAGCGTACCGGGCGAGGCGTTCGGTACAGTCGTGTGTTTTGGCGCAATTACTTGGGCGGTGAAAAGGTAAATGCACAACGGCGAAGGAGAGTTCACCCCTCGAGGACGACGTCACAAAATTCTTTGAGAAACTGCAGTCTGTCCTTGGGTAGTCAACTTTGTGACTTCCTCTTTTTGCAGTTTTGAAGATACAACCCCCCCCCAATTTTTTTTTTTTTTTTTATTATATTCGACTTATTATCCATCCGAGGCGGTGGCCCTGCTTGTTCATTTGTCTCAGATGTTGTGTCAATTTTGTCTCAGCAAGACAGTAAAGACCAGGATGTATAGCTCCAATGAGTCAAAAAAAAATGGACCAAACACTAATGTCCAAAATGATTGACAAAAAAAATTACTTAGTACATGTTCTTTATTTGAATTTAAGCTTGGAGACAACGTATCCTCCAATTGTGCATGGAAAATGTGGAATATTTTTGTATAACAATTTAATATTGCTGGGATAAAGACACAATAATAAAGACACAATAATTCGTTTAACAAATTCGTTTTTAATATTGCTCCTTTGGATCCTATGCATAATAATAAAATAATAAAAATAATAATAATAATAACACTGTATTATTAATACATACGATTAATATATAAGATAAATTAGTATTATCATTTTTATTATTATTATAAAATATTATTAATATATAAGATAAATTATTATTATTATTACTTTTATTATTATTATTATTACACATATAGTATCCAAGGAGCAATATTAAAAATAAATAAATACTGTTAATACAAACTGAAAATTTTAAATATGTCTCTTTTATGTTTGTTTTAGCATTGTTAAAGAACAATACAAGATGACTCAAATATTTCATGTAAAATTAATTCCAATAAATATGTCCTGCTTATGCTGACTTTTTACTCCAAAACTTAATGTCTATTGGAAAAAACCCCCCCATAAAGTCCAAGTATTATATTCATTACGTATTTTTTTTTACAGTTTGCTCCAGTAGTAATTAATGAAAAAGCATTACTACAATGCTTAGTAAATAAATTTGAGGAAACCAAGAATCTTGGAGCTGAGATTTACCTGATCTGACTCCAGCATGACCAGAACTCTGCTTGATGGACAAAGTGGGGGAAATTGGTTGCCTAGCAACTGGTCAGCATCTGTCCGAGCCATTTAATCCTTTGTTTTTTTTTTTTTTTATAGCAGTTTCCCTTATTCATTATACGTATCCAAAATCATTCAATCTTAAAAGAAGACGACTATTTACAGAATGGAGCTCATCACAACCAATTCGACTATTTAAATTACCGGACGCATAACCCAAATGAAATGTAATCTTGAATCAGATCACGCCAATTAAAATGAATCCTATCACGCCCAATATATGGCGATGTTTCCAATTATCTTATTGAAGAGATACATACACCCCTATTTATCATATTAAAGGCAAGTTTTATGTCGATGTTAAACATTTTCATTCTAATGAGAAGTGATACACATAAGGTTAAATTGCCTCATTACAGGGAAGCTGTGTAGAGCAAGCACACACTTGCTCTCTCTCTCTCTCTCACACACACACTCGCCCCCCCCCCCCATCGAAGAGATGCTCGACACATGCTGCAGCCTGCGCAGTCAACTGGCATCTTTTGCCGCGAGCGTACGGAAAAGCGCCAAACTCAAAGCCCAAACAAAACAACAACAACAGAATCTTCATGCCGCGCACATGGAAAAGGATTTAGGATCTCGTCCGATCCGCTCGGGAGGAAAGGCTCAGTTTCGGCGCGGCGGCGGAAAGCCAAAGGCGGCGGGTTCAAGTTTGTCCGTGCGGAGGGGTAACCGCTTCCTCCGCCAGCCCCGCCGGACTCATGATGGCCCTGGCGCTTCATCTCAAGTCGGTCACCAACCTCCGGGGGAAAGGTGACCGCGTCGCCAAAGTCACCTTTCGAGGTATGGGACAAAAAGTTCCGTTTGGATGTTTTGATTTGTGTGTTCACACTTTTCTCATTCGGTATTAATGACTGAAAAGTCAGAAATGGGCTAATATGGACTGAAGTTTCTTATGTTAACACGTTCAATCCCAAAGACGTGTTTTTACGTTATTTAACCACGCAGCCGTTCAACCTCATGTTTTTACATTTTTATCCACGTATTTTGCTAAAGGACAGTCAAATAATGACTGGTAGTAGGTAATTGAGTACTTTGGATAATTATGTACTAAAGTAATCAGCTATTTTAGCATTAAAGTACTCAAGTAACAATTACTTTAGGTATGAAAGTACTGAAGTAATTGATTACTTTGGTAAGACTAATCAATAAAAGTCATGAAGTAAATAATTATAAATAATAATAAAGTAATTAGGTGATTGATTAGGCACTAATGTAACTACATTTGAAAAAAATACACTTTTTAAAAAATAGTTGGCGTCTAGACTCAAGTCTGAAAAAAAAAAACAGAAAAATACGTCTTCATATTTCATCAAAATTTCCAGATTCGTTTCCATACTAATCATCTTCTTAATTCTCCCCTTAACACACAATATGCAATATAAATCTTATCGTAGGTACTCACACGAGATCAAGTCGTTAGCATATCGGCATTTTAGTGACGCGGTGATGCCGACCAATAGCAGACCAGCATATTAGTGACGCTGTGGCGCCGACCAATAGTAATTTTAGTGTTTAATTCACACTTAAAATGGATAAGCAAGATTGTGAGTGATAGAGAGAAGTAAGAAGATGATTAGTATGGAAACGAAGCTGGAGATAATCAAGAAATACGAAGAAGGCTAAGCTAGCTTAGGCTAGGCTACCCTCACGAGGGAATATGGCTAACAAGCTCGTCACGTCACTTTGAAGGTAAATAAATCTTATATTGTTATTTATTTTATACATGTATATTACCGTATTTTCCGCACTATATGGCACACCGTATTATAAGGCGCACCCTCAATTAATGACTTATTTGAAACCTTTTTCCATATATAAGGCGCATCCTCAATTAATGACATATTTTCAAACTCAAAGTAATAACAATAATAACTCAAATAATAACTGTAAACTCTCAATAGCACAATAACTCAACGCCAATATGAGCAACTTTGTTCAACTGTAAACACACAAAAGGAACAGGTAAAGCTTACTTTGTCTATGAATCTCAATATTGATCCATATATAAGGCACACCTGATCATAAGACGCACCATCAGATTTTTAAGGACATTAAGGCTTTTAGGTGCGCCTTATAGTGCGGAAAATACGGTATATAAAAGTAGCACTTACTATTTTGATACCAATTTTTAATATGTATACAATTTTGATGTTTTTACCTGGGCTTTTACATGCATGAGCTAATTAACATGCGTTCTTAGTAACGTTTTCAAAAATGACCATCACGAGACGCCTCGTCAAAGGTTTGTGTTTCCAGGCGACCAAGCCCAAATCATTCTTATCAAGTAAAAGCAGTCTCCTGTTGAAAGCCCCTTTATCTTTGCCTTGACCGCCAGCCTCTTGTCAGACACACAAGAATCGGTGTTTTTGGCGGGAATTACAGCCGTCAAACAGTGCGTGTGTGTAGCGGACAACTTTGGACAAGCAATTAGTCCTGTGGTCAAACACAGGCTTAGCTTGTATCTGCCTCGCTGATCAGTCAGCACCAGTATTGTTTAGGATGTCACATGACCACATCCCTCTTCCTTTTTCCTGCATCTGTGTGTGTGTGTGTGTTCAGCGTGTAGAAAGGAGCTTTATTTTGTTGCGCTGCAGTAAACTCATTCGGCTCTTAGTAGTACATGCGGCGCGTCAACCCGGTCAAGAATTGGACCTGCGCTGCCTTGATGAAACGAGCAGTTGTCTTCAGTTCAGTCGCTTTTCATTTAGAGGAAGGGCTTTGTTGTTTTCTTCTCCACACCTATTGCTGCCTACCATGCTGTCCAAATCATTTTCCTGTCAAATATAACAGGCGAGCTGCAGCTCAGTGATTCCAGGCTACAAGAGATCATCGGGTGGATTGTGGGAAATGAGCCGATATGATGTAAATTGACGATCATTGATCAAGAACTTATCAGTACTGGACATTCATTCACTGCCAATGACGGCTATAGACGTCAAAGATTTCTTTTGACTGGGCTGGCAGCGAATGAGTTAATAGATGCGAGGTTACTGCCCCATCATGAACAAGGATTACAATATAATTTTCTTTGATGACTAAAAAATAAGACACTCAAACTAATATAAATGAGGGTTGCCATAGCAACAGATTAATTAAGTCATTTTTTAAACTGCTTTAATCGGAATTTTAATTTCGAACTTTCTGCTTTCCGCATACTAATTACACTGCTGTACTTAGTCCAATCCTTTTATTTTTACCTCAAAGGCATTTCACATTAAAGGAACGAAGGTGCGAGGGAGCTGAAATTTCACCCATGAGATGACAACATGTTGTAGTTTAAAACGGGACAACTACTTATCGCACAGCCAGGAGTTTGTCATCCACTGGCTAAGATGTGGAAGAAAATTAACCCCAAACGGTTAAACTACTGCACGAGCAGTTAAAGCGTGCTATTATTTATTTTACTTTCACGAAGTATTTACTATTTAATTATTTAATTTTGTTTTATCTTTAACTTTATGCTGTCCATATTCTGATTAGATTTCAAACTTGAGGCATGCATCTCTCTCTCTCTCTCTCTCTCTCTCTCTCTCTCTATATATATATATATATATATATATATATATATATATATATATATATATATATATATATATATATATATATGTATGCATATATTAATTTAGTATATCATTTACTGTATTATTTTGCAACGGAGGCACACACAATTAAGCAATAGGTTGCTTCATGTTCCATTTTATTTGCTCTTAATTTGAAAACAGGAAACGAAGAAGATTTAAATTAGTCGAGCTCATCAAAACCTTGTTAAAATCTCACTTACGTAATCTAACTTTGGGAACTGCTGCTTTAAAAGAATAATAACAGCAATGCCAGCAGACGCATTGCCATTCTTTTGGGCAAAGTTGCTCAGCGAGCACCGACCATCAAATTATTTGATAAGAGACATGCATTAAGCAAAGCAGGCGTTGCTATTAAATTGATTTCAAGGCGGACACTTTGATGAGCCACCATCTTATCTGCCGCTTCAGTTGTTCACGCTTATGCTCGGAAGTTGCTCCGAAGCTCGTCAAGTGAATGTAGTTCAAAAGTTAATTACATTGAAGCTCAAGATTAGACGACATAGGCTTTTACATCTTTTTAACACATGGATATAGCAATGTGCTTCTTTGCTTTTAAACAGCTTTGGTATTTGCTATCTTGTACTGGAAGTTCGATTGACTGAATTTATTGCTTGCTAGTCACTCCATTTAATACTGCAGAATGTCAACAAAACATCTCGCTTGATTAGTTTAAAAAGACTATTTCATCCTTGGATCAAAGTAAGGCACTTTGAAGAAGCGCGTTAAAAGAATTCCGCTTCAAACAACAAAAATTCATGTACATCCTCGGAAAAAAAGGTTTATCAATTCACATGCCAGCAAGGCCATCGTGCAACCCAGTAAGCATCTGTTTTTTTTTTTTTTTTTTTTTTAGTGGAAGCAGCACGCCTTATATAAGCCTCATACCATCTACTTTCACAAAACCCACATCTCAACGGGATTAAAAAAAAAAGGCAGCAGGGTTTCTGTTTTGAATAATGTAGGAGGGATAGTTTCATCCTTTCTCGCATCAAGAAGTGTTTATTTAAAAATGAAAACAGGCATTTTAAAGATGTGCGGTTTTTGTGAGAGAATGAAGTAGCTATATGAAAAGGTGTTTAATCAGGCACAAACAAAAGTTCTTCATTTGAATAACAGTAGACAGATAGAAAGAGAGAAAGAAAGAGAGATAGATAGATAGATAGATAGATAGATAGATAGATAGATAGATAGATAGATAGATAGATAGATAGATAGATAGATAGATAGATAGATAGATAGATCTAACAGCCTGTTAATGCGCGATCTGGATAGATAGATAGATAGATAGATAGATAGATAGATAGATAGATAGATAGATAGATAGATAGATTAGATAGATTAGATAGATTAGATAGATAGATAGATAGATAGATAGATAGATAGATAGATAGATAGATAGATAGATAGATAGATAGATAGATAGATAGATAGATGTTTTATTCCTGACTATATATATTATATATTTAAAAAATGAGCTAGATATTTGTCTGGACAAAAGTGTAGTAGATAATATTTCACAAGCACATTACGCCTTTTTTGTGCAAAGTTGGTCAGTCAGGGACATTCAAACAAACGCAACACCTGCACAAACCAAACGATGACACAAAGACAATTGCATGCGCACACCCGTTGCCATTCATAAATGTCACAAAACAGCCAGGTGCGGCATGACAGAAACCAATTATTGGCCCTCTATAATAACACTCAGCGGACTCTTCATAAAGTAGGGTAAAGTGCACCTGGAGTGTCCGATGATCCACAAATTTAGCCTTTACATGAATATTAATAATAATTGTCAGAAAATATATAAATGACCAATAATATTGTTATAATAATGCAATCGTGATCCATTTACTTTTTTCTAAAGAGATTAGTTTTCACTTACCAACAAATCAGTAAAAATGCAAATTGGTGATAAGAATATATATAATTTAATTATGATGTAACAATTTCAGCAAAAAACAAGAGGCAGGACCCAACAAGTTCTAGAACTCCTTTAGAACATGTAAATTATTGAACTGCCATATCTATTGTTGCTCTTTTTATTCTTTTTGAATTTCCATTTGTATTGTGTTTATATGTTCAATAAAAAAAACATAAAATCATCCAATGAAAAATGAACAAAAACTGTCTTTTATTGTATACAGATTTCTATTATTACATCTATAATGTATATTTCTATACTGTAATTTTAGCACATTTTCAAGTCTAAAAAAAGTCTGTGTAAACACGCTCGTTTCCTACGCCTCCCACCATTTTTTTTCTCGGACACATCCCGCTCTACAGACATTTTGGATCCGCAGTAAACATAAGTATATTACCTTAACGAGCGCGCGAATGTCAAAACGATCCTACAGCGCAGATTAAATCTAAAGCCAGCATTTATTTCCCATCATCAGCGGCGCACCATCGGAGCGTTGACATTTATTGCAAAGCATGTCTTGAACCACTCCCCCAACCTGACGTCTTAATTCGTCTTCACCTTTTCAGGGTCGTCCTTCTACAGCCGCGTGGTGGCCAATTGCGAGGAGGTGGCTCACTTTAACGAGGTTGGTTTCTTTTCGTTTCCTTCCATCGGGACGGCTGGGCAATTATCGCTTGAATTCACGTTTTTTTTTTTTTTTTTATGGCTGTTTTAGCGGCAAATGACCTGATTTCACATGCGGGGTTCTTCATTCACAATCCTAATGAAATCGATTTTTGCAAGTCAAGTTAATGACACCGCCTAATAGCGTTAACCAACAATTGGCGCTGATTATATTACGATTGAATCTCGCGAAGAAGTGGGCGGGGCTGAATTGGATTATAGGAAGACTTGATTGACAAATGAGGGGACCAATTTATTAAGGAATATGAAATTTCCGCTTCGCCTTTATATAGCTTTCCACCATACTTGATGTGGAAATTACCAGGGTACATTAAGACTATTATCAGTGACATAAGGATTTCACCTGAGGCCTATTGTTGTCCACTGCTGGCCTGCTGTGAAAATATGGATTCCTGCAGGGTTTTGTCGCAGAAAGAAGTTTCAAATGCAAAGTGGCGACTGAGCAGAAATAAAAAGAAATAAGGATCAGAGAGCAGAGAACTGAGTATCGGAGCCTTTATCAGTTCCCCTCAGAAGGAATCCACACTTCTTTCCACTTTATTTTTGCATAAATCGGTTCTCAAAGTGGGGTCCGCGGACCCCGGGAGTCTATGGTCTGACAGCGGGGTCCGTAAAATAAATTGGGTTATTACCTCATTCAGTGCCATGAACTAGAATTCCCATCTTTTAAAATAGTAATAACAATAATAAATCATAAAATTCTGGTCAAATATGTTTTTTTTATGGAGAGGAGATGCTTACCTAATATACTTACCTAATATACTTACCTAATATAAGACAATTGAGCACTGTAGTGATAACAACGACCATTAGATGACAATGTTTCCACACTTATAACACAGATATTACCTACATGCAGTTTTAAGTAAGGAATGCTAATCAATTTTTCATATGATACCACCCATATTTACATAAACATAGCACACATTCTGTCGGTCTTCAAAGATGAGCGAAAATGCTAAATATACTCTCTCTCTCTCTCCTAGTTTAACTGTCTACAATTGCGTGCAATTGAGGCGACGAAGCTAGCGAAGCGAAAGTGGCATTTGATTATATATTGCTATTTTTTGACTAAATAATTGGAAATCGATCCAGTTTGGTATAAGGGAGGTGTGCAATTGTCAATATTTATTTTCTAAACTTCGGTATAGCTGAAAAATAACAAATATACTTGTCAAATTGATTCTTTTGAATGAATAAAAATGGCACTTATTCAATCTTTAAATGTAATAACGCTGCTAAATGCAGCATGTGCCATGCTCAGCTAGTTTTAAAATTGTAAATTCTCGGGAGTACAAAGCTAGGAAATAGCTCCCGACGTTTCAGTCGGCGCTTGCTTTTACGGCGGAAATGATTTTACCTTTGAAGTGCTATTAGCGTGCTATTTGTTTCCTTTGCCTGATAACCAAGGCGTTTGTTTTCACTTTAATCAGAAAATGGAGGACTGAGTCCACAATTCTTCCACAATCTGGCAAAAAATGCTAAATCAGATCAGTTCTACTACCTACACATGCGGAAGAAGCCACTTGGCATATTTTCTTAAAACCGTTCATGTGTTTAACCATTGAAGTTGTTGGTGCCAAATATGGATTGAATTTGTACCAAGTTTGTAACTCAAAACTCGCATAGCCTATTCATTTGTGTCCATTTTTGTGGAGATTTCTCGATTTTTTTTTAATTAATTCGAGCTAACCTATTAATCCCTGGTGTGCTCAGCAGAGGACATTAATTAAAAATTAATTTGAAAGTTTTCAAGTGATTGACTGGTGATATGACAGTTTGAGTTGAACCATTCTGATATGAGGGAGACTGGGTTTTTAAGATCATGAAAATGATGATGAATGTTTTTTTTCAAACGTATTTCACAATTTCATGTATCCTGGAATGTCTTCATATATTCAAAATGCTATTCGTTAGCCCATCTATGGCATTTCTTATTGAATTATCAGTAGGTTAGCACATTTCAAAGCATTGGTATGCTGTTTTAATGAATATACAATGGACTTCAGCTTGGAGTGGCTTTATACAACATGATTTTTATTTTTTATGGCCATACAATAATATATATTTTTTAAAATATTAACAGAACGTTTTTAAAAGATTAACATGAAGCCTATATTTTAAACATTTTAGAATTTCATGTAGCCCCTGCAGTGCCTTCATGTGTTCGCAATGCTATTCATTAGCCTGTCTATGGCATTTTCCACTGAATCAGCATTAAGGTAGCAGACTTTCAAAAACTGGTGTCAAACTCAAGGCCTGGGGGCCAAATACAGCTGGTCACATCATTTTTCATTTTTCACACAGTCATTCCGGCTTTCTGACAGAAACTATCGCTACAATATCGCAAGGGGGTAAAAATGTGTTTGACACCCCTGCTTTGAAGCAATGTTGTTCACTTGCATTAAATATATAATGCGCATTCCTCTTTTTTATAACTAATTATCTTGCAAAACCGTTTCTTGTTGTGAAGACAATTAAGTTCACTGTAGGTTCAAAGTGCAGCACGGGGAGAGCTTTTTATGCCTCAAGAAAATTGGACAAAGCGCGCAAATATATCCAGATTATCCATGATGACATGATGCCTTGCGCCTATCACTGATTTCACTTGACAGCCTCATTTGTTGCTCTCTGTGCAAGGGAGGTCATTAGCATCCCTCAGCATCACGTCCGGAGAAACAACTTCAAGTGGCCTCTGCGACCTCGTGCGCGTTTGCATGTGTGGGGGTTGTATGACGCTGGTGCCAGAGCTTATATATTGTCCTTGTGGCCAGTCGGCTCGCTGGGAAAGACTGGAAGGCTGCCTTCTCAGTAGTGACGCAACACTCGGATGGCTCAGTAAAGCTGAATTTTGCCCCGGTGTTGTGGGACCATTAGCATAGAGCTGTGAGCCTTGTTGCTTTATGCATGGTCTAGCAAGAACGCCTTTGAACTAGGATGCCGACTGCATGGAAGGCGAACGTGCATTCATTATTCATTCCATGGTGGGATTTTGCTTTTAGCTATGGCGCACTAGTGCCTCCCCCTCACTAGTTAGACAGAACTAGAACACGGAACAGCAAAGCCTGCAAGTCGTAGGAAGTTTGGGGGCTTGGCTGCGCTCCAGCGTGTGTGTGTGTGTGTGTGTGTGTGTGTGTGTGTGTGTGTGTGTGTGTGTGTGTGCGCGCAACAAGCCGAATTAGAGTTGGCAGAAAGACAGCAAGATATTTATGCAAAATAATAATGATGCAAATATATTCTTTACCCCTGAGTGAGCGGACAGCTGCTAGAGTTTAACTTTTAAATAAGAATCGAGGAATTACATAACACAAGACTCAACTCGGAACGCTAATAGAAGTTTTGCTGGTTAAACGCGTGTTTGAAATTGAGAGCAAATCTGTTTATGCGCTTGGATGCGTCAGCTAACAAAATTGGAGTACCTCGATATATATTTCCGCCTAACCTTCATTTAAATACCATAAAAGAAATGAGAATAAGCAAACTGTAAGCAATCATTTTTGAACTACACAAGTTTAAAGATTCAGGTTCTACTGCACAGGGATCCTTTCCTCTCTCTAAGTATCCTCAATAAATTATGATCCCAGAAGGAAATTTTCACTGACAGTATAGAGTCGCAAAGGAAATATGAGTGCCGTCAAAAGACGCGTGGAGAATATACCTATACGTGTAGGAGTGCATTTACAGAGATTGACCTAAAAAAAAGGAATCAATTTGAGCTCTTCAGTTTGCATCTAGCTTGGACTTCCTGTGCTTTAATGAGTCCCACTCAGCAGTAAGAACGCACCAAACAAACGTTATTAGAGGGCGGAGGTGAAAAAAAATTATTCCAGAGAAGAGAGAAAATGTGTCTCAACAGATTTTTTTAAACATAAGCTACGTTTTTGTATCCTCTGGGTACCACATCATTTTTTGTAAATTTATTAATGAATCTCGACATAGATTTTGAGTCGCCACCTGCTGGCTTCAAAGGTAAAGGAAGATCATTAAAAGTGTTTCTGTTTTAATCTACTATTTCAGGGAATTTACCTAACGCCGAGTAAACAGGTTCTTATTTTACAGCTTGTTTTCTTTTTCATGCATTTAGTGCACAAGTGGCATTTTAATGGCCATTGAATTGTAGACTTGATTTTACCTGTAGTGTATGAAATATTAAAAAAAAAAATTGAATGGGGAAAAAAAAGGAAAGACTTCCTCCCTGAGAGGAAAAGTACTCAGTTGAGTATTAGGAATGTGTTATTATTATTATTATTGTTATTGTTATTGTTATTATTATTATTATTATTTTATAGACTTAATATAATAGAATATGACCACTAAACAAGGCAAAAACAGCTGGAGTTAAAAAAAAAATCATCAATAAAATAAAAAAATAACCTACATATTTAGGTCTATTTGAAAAAGGGTCGTTTCCTAAAAGACGATCTAAAAAATCTGGTTGTTTTGTGGAGACGCATGGAAATACGTACTGGGTTGTATGAATATGGTAATATTAGTTTGGTTTGATTAAAAAAAATCCCTGCAGATAAGCAAAAACTAGACTGATCAGTTGGAGTGAAATCAAAACGATGAAAGGAACGAATTGTGTGATCATAATAGTAATGATATATTCATTACAATAGTTGTTAAACATTCCCCTCCAGATAAGCAAAAATCCAGCTATTACTATTATGACTGGTCCCATCTTCCATCTATATCGCAATTATGAAAAAATTCCAATCATCAGTCATTAGAAGCACACCAATAGGCAAAATGATGAGGATTTTTTTTTAAAGGAATAAGGCTGCAAAAATTCCTTGGCTGCTTGACTGACATTTTCCTCGATTTTCAGAGCCGCTCATTACCATTCCAAGATGCACCCCCCCAACCCCCGCCCGTACTGTACAGCCTAATTGGCGGCATCAGGCTGCTCATTAAAAAAAGCCACACAGGTAGAATCTCAAAAAGCAGAGGCTCAAAGGCCACTATGGTCTATCATGGGGGCTAAATGCGCTAAAGAAGAGCGGCTTTAACTTTTGTGATCCCGCACTGTAACGCCGTGAGGACTCGTGAGTCTTTAATACATGTTGCCATGGATACAGCACATAAAAACACCTCGATGATTAATGAAGCTTAAGCTTGAGTGACAATACTTTGAAACGTTCAATTTTACAACCGTGCATAGGTGAAAGCTTGCTTTGAGCCAACTGTAAAAAAAATCCAGTTTGATTTTTTTGTTGTTCTTTTGTCAGGTGTCTTCTTAAAGAATAAAAGTGATGAGATTAGACGTTGGAGGAGGAACGTCACGCTCTGATGACGAGCTAGTTCATATGGCCCCATGTGGCAGCTGAAGATATGTTTTATGAAGCTGTAGAAGACAATTTCTCATTAAATACTAAAAGGCAAGGTATTATGAAGCTGTAGAAGGGGTAGTCCTATCAGGCGGATGAAGAAGAAGAAGCAGCAAGAATGTTGAACTGCTTAAAGAGATCCTTACTTAGTTTCAGTAGGGAAAAAAAATCCTCTAAATTATATTGTCATGTATATCGCAATTGATAGCTTTGAAAACGTATATGCAAAGTCAAAGTAATTTGATGTGGAATGCGTCATAGGAAATGAACGGGGATTTTGTCGGATAAAATGTCATGTATTTGGAAAAGTGTGAATTTTTGAAAAGAAAAAAAAATGAAGGCTTGGATTGTTATCGTGTGTTGACCAGGAAAAGTGTGATTTTGTTGAGAAATGTACAAGTAACGTAAGAAAGTGGCGTAAGAAAAATCATGTTGACTAAAATAGGCAAATATTGTGTGGAAATTATGGAATTTTTGAAATCTTGGAATTGTTGGAATGCTGAAAACTTGATCACAAGGTGAAATGACTGAAGTGAACATTTAGAATTTCAAATGGGGAAAAAAACTTTTGAAATTCTCCATTGGGAATGAATGGGAATTTCGTGGGTGAAAATGTTGAATTGTGGGAAAACTGTGAAAGTTAGAAATGATAAAAAATAATAGCCTGCAAAGCATGAATTTTCAACAAATGTTGAAGTTTACGCGTTTTGAATCCGTCAAGAAATTTCCATGGAGTTAAATGGCAAAATATGGCACAAGAAAAATGCTTTTGGCATTCACACAATTAAAAGAATTGCCTCAAATTTTGGATTCTTGGACTGTGTTTACTGTTGCACACAAATGCCGATGGTAAACACTGAGGCGTACGTGATGAAAGCAACATTGTCGGGAGAAGTTCACGCATGCGTGTCTGCGTACTGGGAATAGAGTCAACACAAATAGCACATATACTGTATTTATTGTCAATGACGTGCACTCTTTTTTTTTTTTTTTGCTCTGGGGAAATTAAGATGGTCATCCGTTATCTATAGGTGTTGGGACGAACAAAATCAGCTTATTGCTACTGAGTTTGCTGGGTTTTCACCACGTGAAATATTAGCACCGTGCACGTGTACAGTTTGCGGGTCTATTAACGGAGACAGTTGGGGGAACCCCAGGATTTGGTTAATGGGGTGAACAAAGGTCTGATTGATATCCCGCCTGAGAGCCTGCAGTGTTTTCTTGAATGAGAGGTCTACATCAGCGGGAGACTTTAAATGAGTTTTAAATCACCTTTTCAACCTTCATTCCTTCTGCCCTCATGGTGTCTCCTAAAATGTAACAGTGCAGCACGATGAAGTCAAAGCTAAATGAGAAATCTACTGATGGATTATGTTACTAATGCTTGAAATGTCTTTTACTTCACGTTTTGTCACGTCGAGATAGAAAAAAAAGAGATATAGAAGCGTGTTATTTTCAGCATTGCCACATAGCAATTAAATTGTGATTTATTTTATTTTGCTCAGTATATACGGATGTGCACTCTCGGTAATGCCGCAATTTTTCAACAGATAAGCCAGAAATAAAACAAATGTCTAACAATTGAGCCGTTCCAAGCTTAAATAAAACAAACATAGCTCGGACTGCGCTCAAATTTCCTTGCGACAGGAAAATCAATTAACTCATAAGTTCCCAAAAACATGTTTTTTGGTAACTTTTAAGAGTCTTAGACATTTAATCCCAGGTACTTTATTTATATAATTATTTATATATTTATTAATATGGGGAGCTATTTCTTTTGCCTTAATATTTGGAAAAACAAGGTCAGTAACATTGTACTTGCGATTGAATGTCTTTATACAAGTGAATACATCTTTTGGACTGAATGAGTTTAGGTAGTTTGAGGGAAAAAAAAAAAAAATGTTTCCAAACTTTTGATTGGTACTAGAAATGGATGGACGGATGTTATCGGTGATACAACAAATTAACCGTAGTATTTTGTCCAATCCTTTGATCTATACATCAAAGCCATTTTAAATCATAAGGAAAGCATTGAAAGACGACACAAGGGGAGCTGAAATTTCACCCAGATGATAACAACACGTCAAAGACCAACATGGCACAACCACTTGTTATCACGCTGCCACCCGTTGGCGAAATACTTGGAAAAGAATGTGGAAGAAAATGACCCAAAAATGATCAAAATACCGTACGCAGGTTAAGGCCAAAGTTATTTTCATAATTTGTATGTTCTGCAGCATTTCCTGTGTAGGGAGCGCGTATCTTAGTTTCCCCGTTGACTCTCGTTAAAATCTCCTCTTCTGTTATTTGACAAACTGACCTCAGAGGTTCCACTATAATAAAATATCAAGTAGTCCCAAGACCCAAAAGTAGAGACAGCAGATTTGTTGTACAGTACTGTTAACTGCCCATGTGTGGCTTTTTCAGATGTTTCGATGGCCGTGCGCCAGCAGGCTGGATGGCAGCGAGATGCTGGAGATCCAAGTGTACAATTACAGCAAAGTCTTCAGTAACAGGTAAAGACAAATTCATCCAATGTTTTCGGTCCGCATCGTTGGCTGTTTTTTCAGTTCTAAATGGCACATTAATGTTTGGTAGCTACTAAATCGGAAGCCTCCAAGTACTTGGACTAAATTGACTCACTTGTTTGTGCAATGGACTGCAAACCACAAGCGCAGTATTTAAGTAGAATCTTGGTTCCGGTATCGTCCCGATTACTAGTTGGTCAGGTATAAAAGAGCGGCACATGATCAGTCAGTGATCTTCTGACAAATCACATCCCGAGTACTGGGGTCCCGTGATGGATGATGCATTAATTACAATGCGTATTTGATTTTCCACAACAGTGGCATACAGACTAATGAGAAACATCACAGCTATTGGTATTTTACGTCCTCATTAATTTGTCTGGTTTTTGTGACGTATATTTGCCATTTGAGGTTGTTGGTTTTTTTTTTTTTTGCATTTTCATCAACATACACAGAAAAAAAAGAGGGTTTGTTTTCCTATCCCAGTCGCTGAATTTAGAGCAGATTGGGTTGCTTTTACCCAAAGGTGAGTTCATTATTTTGACCCAGCAGATTAGCTTTGATTGTCCTTTTTGGACCCAGCACTTTTTGGACCGTTTTGACAACGGCTGCAGATTTTGGGTATACTACATGTACAAAAATACACTTTATTTTATGGTCCTTCTAGATTATAATGTAGATTTGCGCCGATTGTGGCAGGCCTGGAATGTATAACCCAATGATGAAAGAACGATCCTGTTTTTTTCTCCCTTCAGACATGAAAAATTCTTGTCGATTTTCACATCTGCTAGTTTATAGCCTAGTTTATAGCCAAACCTTTCACGTGCCCCAAACAGACAGTTTTCGACTGTGTGTGTCCACCGACAACAATGCAAAGCGACAGACTGGTGGCAGGCGTGTCTGACAGATGTCATGTCAGTTCAACAATGTCATGTCAGGACGCTATTTTTTTTTTTTCTGGAGCCGAGTTTCCAAAGTGGAAAACTCCTAATGAAAAGCAGCAGACAGACCGACTTCTGTTAGACAATTATTGCTCAGTTAATTAGCATTCAAATGATTTAAGAGCCATCACTTGAGAACAAGAGAGTGGATGTGATTCGTCATTATCGTGACCGGCACAACTGTCGATGTATCGCATATGGCGACCACACGTTCCATAACACCAGCACAGAACATTGAGAAAGCAGCGATGCATGCAATGGATGGATTTTATGGCCATTTTTCTCCGACTCTGCACATAATGTATATTCATAAAAATCTCAATGAGGACACAAATGGAGAATCAAGCGCTTCATTATGACAGAAGCAATGAACGGCTCTCCTTGGGAGTTCAAAATCAAAATCCATAATTAACTGAAAATGACATCAAAGTGCCGTCTGGCTCGCGTTGCGAAAATCGCGGATCGCCTGTTATCACGTTTTGGCTTGAGGACTTGCTAACATCACTTCCTGTCAACAGTACCTCCAGTTTAATTTACTTCTCGGCCCTAGAGTGTAAAAAACAAAAAACAAAAAAAAAACACTATTACGCAATTAAAACGAGGCAACAGGTTACAAACCATTTTAAAAATGAAATCATAATTTTAACCCTAATAGTATAATGCTGAAAATCCAGATCCAACTGAGTCTAAAGCGCTAAATGTATCTATGTGTGTAACATACAGTAGCTTCCTGTTAACACAGCTTCTTTTTTAATAGTCAATGCACGTATCATTACCCAAGATAGCCATATTTTGCTACAATACATGCTAAGAGCAACTATTGATTGTGTGCGCTTTGCTTTATTATATTATCCCTCCCTGAAGGCTTTTCATGCTGTCAGGTGATAGTTTGTCAGACAACTCTTTCAATAAATATGCAAAATCCTATACAGGATATCACTTTTTTTTTTTTTTTTTGGTGGCTGTTTACCATTAAAGTGCAAGCAAGCCTGCGACCGCACTTTATGTTCCTGTATAAATGTTGGCTTGTGGGTTGAAATCACTTTTGAGGGAAACACTTTGAATTATTCAACAGCTCTAATTGGCCAATTCACTGGTGACGCAATGTTTATATGAAGAGTATGTAAGAGGTATAGCATTTGTTGGATGTCGACGGCAAATTAACGTGGTGGTAACAATGAAGCCATGTTTTTTCAAGCAGAACTCAGTTTAAGGAGGATGTTTTGACTTTATTATATTTAATTATACCCACAACTGTATAGT
The DNA here is from genome assembly GCF_059441005.1 of Hippichthys cyanospilos. Classification (NCBI taxonomy): domain Eukaryota; kingdom Metazoa; phylum Chordata; class Actinopteri; order Syngnathiformes; family Syngnathidae; genus Hippichthys; species Hippichthys cyanospilos. The sequence continues at coordinate 5,312,755 of NC_142388.1, read as the reverse complement.
AAGTATTAAGCATGTAATAAACTCTTTGGACTGAAGCTATTGAGTATTTTTGGTATTTGGGTATCCCCAGAAAATACCTGTATAAATCAAATATGGAGACTTTTAAGAGACCAAATAATACCTTTCTATTTAACTATGAATGACTGGCATTTATCTTTTTTTAAGTGGAATTTAAACTGTATCAGGAGCACCCCACTTTCCTCCTGATCCAAATCCGTCCCATATAAATTTTGCTCAATGACACAAATTTGCAAACTAAAAAGACAGATTTGTTTTAGCATGTTTAGTTAAGAAGTGATCAGTAGGAACGGCAACTGTATCATGCTATCAGCATCAACATATGCAGTTATTAACGTATATCAAGCCAGCCTATATGGAGCACTTGAGCAGTGCTAGTTAGCTGTTAATTTATGACAGGTGCAGCTATAACTGAGAATGAGTCTCCAGTACTAGCATTAACAATTGTTGCTGAGAACGGCTTGACATAGTTTTCCTGACAAGTACTCTAGTAAGCGAGTACAAGGGGCAAGAAAAAAATGCCTCGAGCATTTTCTTTTAACTGGCATACTTAAATTACTCGAGAACTCATTTCAGCCCTACTACAAAGCGTGCGTTTGAGCCAAACGTGATGAACGCTTTCAGAATTAGCTGTCTTCACAACATGGACGCTTTCAGAAGAAACTAATCTTCTAATCAAAAACTCAATTATGTTTTCCCTTAACCCGAATTTAATAGCCTTAAGGCCTTTTGAATCAACAAACTACTTCTATGTAAAAACGCCCTCTATGTAAAAACAAAGTTATTTTCTCAAGCATTTGTTTGTTTTAAACCCACTGCAGGCTCTTTACAAAGAAACACATCTTGCGTACGCTTCCATTTTCAACCCAATTAAGCAAGAAAAGTAGCAATGAGCTCAATGCAGTCAACGCTGCAGCAAAAGAGGAATGGATCTCAGTGGGTTTCACAATCAAGTCTGCTTAATGCAGACGATAATAAGATGGGTTTAAGCAATCATTTACTACACGGTAAGGATTTGTCCAACAAAAAGACATTTCTAGTGGGGAGGATTTGATCAAAATGTACAGCGAAACCTCTAGCCACGGTCTACTCGATTTAAATTACCGTGCCGCAGCGTATTCATTGGTGTCCACTATAGTGGACATTTTCAAAGCTTTGGACCCATTTAAGTGAGCCTATTAATTCTTTTAATAGGACATCCATTGAGGTCTCATATGTGCATCTAACTTTGCTGTCTTGCTGAGCCAAAATTGACACAAATGTTTACACAAATGCGGATGCTGGGTCTCGGGAGCATTTATAGCCTCTGTAATGAGAATTTAAAAATGAATTTCTACGTAAACAATACATTTTGAAGTTAGCTGCTGAAAGGAAGATATGGTTAAGGTATAGTGTTTTTCACCATTTCAATGTGCTGATTTTGGGGACATGGCCAAACACACTTTAGACTTTGACAGAAGCTGCCTCTCGCCCACACTTAACAAATGTTAAGAAAAAAATAATGATACATAATGATGACACATAATGATGTGTATTGATTGATGTGTTTGGTTCCTTCTCCTCCCCCACACCCCCAAATCCTACCCCCATTCTTACAGATTGGTGGGGACTTTCTGCATGGTGCTGCAGAAGGTGGCGGAAGAGGGACAGCTCGAGCTGACCGACACACTCATCGACGACAATAACTCATCCATAAGTGTGAGTCTAGATTGGGGATATTTTTTTTCCTGTTTTAGAGATGAGCAAGCTTATAGTGTTTAGAACAAAAATCATGGCAACCCCCCCCATGTACCCAACATTATTTTTTAATGATAGTTATCATACTTTTAGCATCATTAACTCCAAGCCCACATTTTTCAAACACACAATGTGTCTTTTTTTCTTTTTAACGTCGTCGTGGCCTACTTACTCCCATCTAATTAAATTGCCCGCATCAACATTATCTTGCTTACTAAGGCGCATATTTGATGATAGCATGCGCTTACTTATTTTTTTTAGGACTGATAACCTATCTTTAGTAGTCAAAGAAGGCCGATAAACCAGTCAGAGCCGATATTCATTTTCAGTATCAGTATCATAAAAATGACAAAAGGTGACAAATACAAAAGCAATAGTGAATATAGCTACAGATGGTCATTATTTTGACACATTAGTCATACAATAAAGCACTTATTACTTTAGTACTTAACGACCAAAATAATTGACTGCTTTAGTACTATATATATATATATATATATATATATATATATATATATATATATATATATATATATATATATATATATATATATTCCAATACACCTGAAGTTTGAACTAAGCAACAAATGGATCAGTCTCTAAGCAACAGCAGCATAATTGTATCCGTGCACTAACCGGTAATTATAGCTCTTGAGATAAACTTGTTTTTAAGAGCACAACGATTAGTGTGAAGCTGATGGTGGTAGTGAATAAAACCAGTTCAGCCTTCCAGCGCCGCGGCATTGCAATGGAGGATGTGGACATGCTGACGTGATATTTTTCAGATGATAACGCACGCTGTGGGAGCGCTTGAAGACGTAACACGCACGCATGAATCGACTCCTTTCGCACATAAAGACGATAGAAATTTGAATGGTGAGCAAACTCCGGGCTCAAGGTTAACACTTTATTTGCAAATTTGCGGTTGCTATAGTAACGCAAAATACAATTAGACAGGTTACTCTGTGAGAATATTCGAAAAAAAGCTCAGGAAGCAAGGATAAAAACATTCTTCATATATTTCCTCCCATTAGTCTTTGCTGGTAATAAATTGTCTCCAATAAAATGTGTAGTAAACAAACAAATCCCCCCCCCCCAAAAAAAAACAACCCAAAGGCGTCCCAAAGACTAATGAAGTTGTCACTGCTGATTCTGAAAGGGATTTTAAACTACTCTTAACTGGATTTTGCCTAAAAGGCACCGCAGGGATGATTTACACTGTGCCAGAAAGAATATTGGAGCTTTTAAATGTATGAATACATTTTATATATATATATATATATATATATATATATATATATATATATATATATATATATATATATATATATATATATATATATATATATATATATATATATTCCCAAGTGAGGCGGATCAATAAAATCATGGTATATATCTACTGTATATAACTTTAAACCAACAACTTCAAATGTATTTTTCTTTTGTAATACTGTCTGAAACAGTAGTCAAGTATTAAAAAAAAAGAAAGATTTTTGACGTCCATAGCCGTCATTGGTAGTGAATGAGTGCAAATCTATCATGGTCATTCTTATCAGAAAACCTTTTAGATTCCTTAATATTCCAGAGGCTAATCATACATTTCCCAAAGTAATTTAAAAAAAACACATATTTTTGATATAGATGCAGCTTCATAAACGCAAGTCTTTCTGTGGTTTTCAGACCAGCGTTACCATCGAGATCCGATACCAGTCGATGGATGGGACAGCGGGCATGTGGAGTAATGGCGAGCTTCTGGATGTTCCCGACGACCGTGACGGGATTTTTTCGTTCGAGACAGACAGCTTGCTGTCGGGGCAAAGCCACGGGTCTGGGGCATCTGCAAAACGATCTTTGCAGGGATCCATACCAACGTTCCGAAAGTGAGTCCAAACATGAGCGAATGAACAGAATGGCTTGTGGAAATCTCTATGTTGCAGGGAGGTCATATTTTTTATTACCCATCTTGCATTTCGGACTGATAGGTTTTGAGGTAGAAACTTTTAGAAATGTGCTTTTGGAATGTTTTTCAATTGATAAACGTTTGTAGCGCCCATTTGGAGACATTTATTTGGTATAATTTCCTTAAATGGGAGCAAGACAATGACTTACCAGTTCGGCCTTCAGGTATACTTCCACATGTCAGGCTCTGTTCTTCCTAGCTTCTTCTGTGCCGATTAACGAGCCTTTTGTTTTGTTTTGCCCTGGGCATTTTTTTACTGTAGGAAAAAAACAGATAAACATGATGATTGTGGATGCCAGGAAAACATCGGGGACTGCTTTTCGCTCATAGGAGATGACTTGAGATTAGCTACACAATAAAAATGCTGGCTTGCTTTCCTAACCCACTAGCTAGCTATTAGATTTTGAACAGACCCTACCCATAACAGATAAAGTTGACCTTACCTAGGATCAGGCAAGTTAATTTGAAATTGGATTTGGGAGAGCTGACATTGATAGCAAATGTATATATCGAAGTGCATTTAAATTTCTCAGAAATGGTCAGGAAGGAACAAAAAAAATGGAAATCAACATTTGGGCTCTACGATTCCAATGTATTGAGCTGCTCAAGATTTCAATGAATTCTATTAATAGTTAAAGCATATTTTATTAATTGCACCAAATTAAATTTAATCTCTAACTTTCCTTTTTTTGCATAAGGCTTTTTGTGCTTGAGTTATTAGGAGTTTGGAAACAAAGGTCAATCACACACTGAAGTGGAGACGGGCTGTCATTGTTTTTGCCACAATCTGAAATACCCCTGTTGCGGGGGGAGGGTTTTAGGGAAGACATGAGAACGGAAGAGCATGTGAGAGTGTGAGTGAGAGTTTTCGGTCCAATTTATGATAAATTTATCTTTAAAAATGGTAGGGTGGTATGCATTCTTTGTGTGAAAAAGCTCGCTTACCACAAAAGCAGCTCAAATTCAGCTTACTACATAAGTGCAAAGCACCCAGAGCTAACAATTGCTACATAGACGATAATGTCTCGTTTAAGTCTATTAAAGAAAATAAATGACTTAACACTTTCGTGTTCCCAATGTATCTAAAAAATAAATAAATAAACTCCGGTTGGGGGTTTATTTCAGAAATTCTTTGGCGAGATTAAAAGGGGATGAATTTAATCTATTAAATCTTAATCTCTTGACAGCATTAGTTGAAACAGACCCCCAGGGGAAGTATGTGCAATACATCTAATAAAATGTGCATTATTATTGTTCTTAATCAAATCCTTGACCCGATGCATTGGGCATATATAATTTAACATTTCTGTCTTTTTCAGAAAATGAACACAAGTGTCCACAAATAAATATGCCGGATCTCAGAAGGTTTACGCCAAACTGTGCTGTGACTTCTCCGTACTGTGGTTGCACTCGTTTTCTTACAAAGCAGTATAATTCAGACCTGCTGGTAACAGAACATCAATACATACCACAATGGGTGTGCACCCCTTTTATGATGTCTATCAGGCCTTGTATGAGTACTTTCTGTTCCAATACTGGCACAACTCGTGTGTCCTTGGAAGAGGCATTCATGCATTCAGTAGATCCTACAGTTCCCAGAGCGCCAAAGCACAGTTTTGTCCTCTGGCAAAGTGTTCAACAGAAGGAGATGAAAGTTTGCAAAGGACCGTCTTTCGGTTTGTCACGCGTATGATTAAAAGGCAAGGCTAATAAGAGGCCATTTCACCTTTTCCAGAGACTATACCATCAAGGAAATTTATTTTCCCCTTTTTTCTGGGGCAAATGCATTTTGATGTTAATGAGACTAAGTCCCTGGACCTTGGAGGCACAGATAAAGTCAACAGAAGAACGACCTTTTACAGTCAGATGCTTTCAGCGTAGAAGCCGCAAGGACCAGGACATGAGATGTTTTTACAGTGAAAGCGAGACTTACGGATATGAACGTCATGAGAAAAATTGATGTTTGCTCCGACAATGCTTCAAGCTTGGATATCAGGATCATTTAAATAAAAAACGTTGGAAACCATACAGTTGATTTCTTACAATAGTAAGTATAAATGGGGGAGTAATGATACTGCATAGCAACTATTGTATTAGGCTGAGGCCTGACACGAATACATTTGTTTTTTTTTCAAGTTTTAGGCTAAAGGAGATTGAAAAATGAAATTAAACAGTTTTCTTTAGAGTTCCTACCATTGCTCTTTTTTTGTCATCTAGGTTTGTCCCCACCAAAGATGACCGACTGTTTTTTTGTGTTGCATTTCCTGACAATTTTGCAAACAATTAACTTTTGAAATGCATACCTGGGAGTCTTTCCATGATTCTCCTTAATGTAATCCAAATGTGCCAGGATAGCAAGGACAGTAGCATCCATCTGAAAAAAAATGAGAAAAAACAATGAGCGTGAAGAGCTCAAATCATGTGACACAAAACTAGAAGGGTGATTCACATTTTTTTTTCATCTTACATTCCAGGATATTCAAGAATTTTGCGGCCCATTAAAAATGCACTCAGCAATGCATGCATGTTCAATTGAATCCCAAACAGATTATGGAATTAATTAGCATAGTTTATAATGATGTTATGCTAATTTTAATTAAGCACAGCTAAGCTTTGGATTTTTTTTCTCGCCAAAATCATGCAAGTTGCTTTCAGAAATACTTTGTGCTCTTGTAACTTCTCCAGAAATCCCGATGTATTTCACTTGACAGCAGTCAAGTAAAGGCACCTTGTAAGGCCTTTATATACCTGAAGTATAAGCTTTATTATCTTCATCCAAATTGAAAGGCATTGTACAGTAAGTTGCTGCAAGCTAGCAACTCTTCTCCGCTTGTCCCTGTGTGGGCTGTGGGCCTGCAGCATGATTTATGAGCAGTCCCCTTAACACATTTTTTTTTTTTTTTTATGCTATCTGATGCACCTCAGTGGGAAAGCTCTGCAGAGGTTTTGTGACTCCTAGTGAATATATCAACTCCTGAGTGGGTGGACTGCCAGGGTTAGGGATATGCTGTGCTGAGCAGCTGATTTAAACAGGATATGCTGGTCTTTAGATTTTGATTTTCAAAATGAATTTGACCCCGATTGTCCACTTTAAGCTCATTGGAATTTATGTTATGGCATTCAGCTATCAATTATAAACAGTATCCTGACACACATTAGATGACAGCATATATATATATATATATATATATATATATATATATATATATATATATATATATATATATATATATATATATATATATATATATATATATATATATATGTAGCGGCTTGTCAACTGAAAAAAAATGATATAACCTCCTGAGCCTATTAATTTGTGTCCACTGTTGCAAATTTGGATTGACCTGGATGTCCTCTAATGAGGACACCGGAAATTAGTAGAATCGCTCTAGAAAACCAAAAGATATAGCAAAAACAAATGTCCACTACAGTGGACACCAAGCAGTAGGTTGGCTAGCTCTCAGAATTATATAAAAATGACTGAAATTGAAAACTACGTATTTGGCAACACTGACAATATAAAAAAGTAAAATATGAATAAAAGTGTTCTTCCAAGAAAAAAAAAAAGGTAATTGGATGCGACTTTGGCTCATCTAATCAGGGGTCGCCTCAATGAGTGACTCGCATGAATTAGTTGGCACAGTTTTTACACCACGTGCCTTTTCTGACACAATCCACACATTTCTTATGCAGACTGGGCACTTGCTTGTAAATTGAACCCTCGTTGTCTGCACCAAAGTCAGCGAGTAGAAATGAACAAATAAATAAATATTCCTAAAATGAAGTTATATTTTAACGAGTGCCAAAATTCAGATGAAATGCACAGTAAACACAACAAAACTGATTTTCAATGTCAACTGAAATATAAAGTTCCTCCATTATTTTTGGGATATTATGACTTGAATAAAAAAAAAAAACACCAATACTTACAATAAGAAGGCAGATCCTTATTAAAGCCTGTAAGTTCTTTTTTCTGAAGATGGATGGATCACTGTGGACTTTCTTACACACTTGGAATCATCTGTCATGATTTGCAGTGGAGTGATTTGGAATGTCAGCAATTTGTCTTTTCTATTCCTCTCTCAAAAGTGATACATGGCTATTTTTGGTGGTAGGGAGTCACTTGATTTAAACCTCGGGGAACGCGTTTGCTGTGTGCCTGTTAGGTACGCTGAAGTAAAGCATTAGACTAGAATTTATTTTCCAAGCTGGTTGGTATCATCATCTAAAAAAATGCATTTAAAAAGAATACGGTAGTGCTCAAGGTCCCGCTGTCTGTCCTGTTTTTTTCTTCCTTGCTGCCTCAGAATGCATTATGTAGGACTTCTTCAACTCAAGGTGCACTCAAACACTTTATAAAATATGAGGTCTGGCGCACAAGGAGACTTACAGAAGTGGAAAATATTTGGAAGAATTAATCTGATAAGAAAGAAAAAAAAAAAATCAAGCCGAGATAGAGAGGCGCAAACCATTCGGGTGGAAAAGTGGGTTGTGACAGAATGGTGCAGCAGTGGTGGGGGTGGGGAAATTGGAAACACATTTCTTCTTCTTCTAAAAAAAAACCTAAATAAATAATAACCTTGATGAACCATCATTGGATCAAAATCTTGACCCATCAAAGGATCCAAACATCAACTCTCAATGCTGGGTATAAATAACCAAGCACGTGGCTTCAAAAAATGAATGGATGGATGTCTCGGCCGCTTTTGAATGCAGTGCTTTGCTAGCTATTTTACTCAAAACGTTTGACCCCGCAGTTTTAAAACTCAAGACAGATAGATCGACAGACGGACGGATGGATAGATGGAGACCGCAGTCAAGCAAAACAAACAGTAACTAGCTACTAGCGATAGACACAAACAGTAGATAGATAGCTAGCTAGCAACATACGCATACATTAATGAGCTAATAAGTGAAGGACCCATTGCTAGCTAGGTAGCAATACAAGTTAGGTAGCAATGGATATTCACTAAGAAGTTAGCTAGCAATATACGCCTACATTAATGGGCTAATAAGTGAAGGACCCATTGCTAGCTAGGTAGCAATACAAGTTAGATAGCAATGGATATTCACTAAGAAGCTCGCTAGCAATATACGCCTACATTAATGAGCTAATAAGTGAAGGACCCATTGCTAGCTAGGTAGCAATACAAGTTAGCTAGCAATGGATGTTCAGAAGCTAGCTCGTGATGGACACATCGTTAACTTGCAATTGGATGGATTTAATATTTGACTAGCTTACCTAAAATCGTCTGACCATGGAAAAAAAAAGTTCTATGACCCGTCTCCTATAGTGCGAGGGATGTTCAATGCACTTCCATGTTTGAATCGGATCCCTGTGAACAAGTAAGGCAAAAAAAAAAGAAAAGACCTGGTGTCAGAATCTATAGAGTAAAAGGCCCCGTGCACAACACACAAATGAATTATTGAACATTGCTTTATTATTTATATACAGTACTATGGCGTAGATAATGTAAGTTCACAGGCAGGCAGCTCATCCATCCATGTCCACCCACTGCCCCCATTTACTTAGATTGACATGTGTAGCAAACTCCGCCACGTGGGTCGTGGGGAGAATAATACAGCCTTGGATCATTCATTTATAAGTGCAATATACACGTGTAAGAAGGCAATTCATCCATGCTGCCATTTATTATTGATTTGCGCCACACACCCACTAGCATAAACACAGCGAGGTTCATTTTCATTTCCGAGCTCACGCGGGCATAGCTTGTTCTAACTTACATACGTTGCACGCTCACATGATCATGGTAACAACACGGGAATGAACTTAGCACGATCTCGTATTAGTGCTTGAGTTTTACCTTCTGTTTTCTTTTGAAATATTACCGTAAAATCACAGACGCACGCAAGATTCAAGTTCATCAAGACATATTTGTTTGTTTTCCATGATATGTGCTTAAAATTAACTGCGGCAACATGAAGATAGTGAGGATGTAGGATGTGGGCGTTTTAGTCTTCTTTTTATTACTCGGCCGGTCAACTTTCGGATTCTGGTGTTTGTTGATGTTGTTGATTGATGTGTTGGCCCACAACTTCTTTTGACCGGTGGTAACATGAACCGCACTCATTATCTCCCCTGATATAATCCGACATCTCCCGTGCCCGTGCCCTCCCTCCATGTGTACCTCCCTCCTTCCATCCAGGCGTCAGCCACTCATTGGTCTCATCAGTTTACCTGTTTTGGACCTGCAGCCCTTGGCAGATGACAAATATAATAATTATTTTTAAAAAAAAGGATTTATGGCAACCTTGCATTTCCATTGAATAGACGAGGGACAAATTTAATGTGGTAGGTATGAAGATTGTACTATGCTTCATTTGTTCTGGTTTTGTAGCTCCTTTTCTTATTTAAAGATGTAGAAAATGTACACCGAGGCAAGTAACATCTTCACCGTTACCGTGGCAACCGACTTAAGCGATCCATGATATTTTTGGGCCGGCCAGAATACCGATAATGCTGATTTCAGGAAATGATGTTATTTATCTGATAGTGTTCAGTATGTACATTGATTCACCTCAAATTTCTCCAAACTGTGGCCCGGCGGCCATTTGCGGGCTGCCATTCATTTTTCAGGAATACGATGTTTTTGGTCACTACAAAAATCTTGACAAATTCTGAAATATTCACCTTATAACCTTTATCATGAAGCCGTTATATGGTGGTTTATAAAATGAAGTAATAGGCTTTCTTGATTTTAGCCTGTTTAATAAATGAAAGCAGACTAATATCAAAGTGGCCCTTGTGTTTCCCCTTTTTCAGTATGCGGCCCACAAATGAAACATTTTGAACAACCCCGGTTTAACTTTTGCTACGTTAGATCATTTGTTGTATATATACGGATTCCCGAATGAAAACTATTCTTCGTTTGGAATTTTGACTTGCCAAATACCAAACTTATTTCAAATTTTATTTTGGTAAAGGGTGATTTATTTGTTCAAATGCTCAAATACTTTATGACCTTTTTGACCGTCAAATGCGACATTCTTCAAAACATTTCGCCTGTTTTTCCACACGTGGGACGGGGATTATAAAGAAACAGGATCCAGATACTTTATACCGATTGTGAATGCTTGAGGACGCAAATGCAAAAGCGTATTCATTAATTTGCTGACATGTATCCATACCCGCAGCAAATTGGAAGGTCGCGGCGCATTTTAAATTATTAAGCTTTTTCATTCGCGGGCTGTTGGCGGTGACATGACAAGTCTTTGTAGTCGTCGGGACATGTGATCCAGACAATACAAATGTGGAGAAACTGGACACTTGCTTTTGTCTGCATGGCTTTGACCAATTGATGCTGGTGGCAAGTCGGAGTTCCGCCAGCTGGACTTTAATGTCATGCTGAGTCGCTATGATTGACTTGGCGGTGTCGGGTTCCTTCTTGATCAGTGTCAATCAGTCGGGTGGCTTTGGGCCCAGTGATTGAAAGTGACCCCGAAGGGCGCTCAATTGGAGAATCAAGCGCAAGTTCATGATATCGTTTTCCCTCCGGCTCTTTGTCTTTCCCCAAACAGATCAGGGAAAGGAGTGTTTGCAGCTATGAAGCTCGGCAAGATCAGGAGCTCAAAAGATGATCACAAGAAAGGTAAAAGAACAGGTCTGCGGACCCATGCGGCCATTTTGTTTGTTACAGAATTTCTAATGGTGACGGCAGTCCAACAAATCACCACTCCGAATTGGGTAGACGTGTCGTATACTTTGGGAATCAAATAAAACTGAAGATTTTCATATTACCGCATTTTTCCGCACTATAAGGCACACCGGATTATAAGGCGCCCCCTCAATAAATGACATATTTTAAAACCTTTTCCACATATAAGGCGCACTGGATTATAAGGCGCACCCTCAATTAATGACATATTTTAAAACTTTTTCAATCAAAATATAGTAATACTCAAAGTAATAACAATAATAAATCAAATAATAACTCTAAACTCAATGTCAATATGAGCAACCTTGTTCAACTGTAAACATACAAAAAAACAGGTAAAGCTTACTTTATCACTTCATTCCCCATCTATGGATCCCAATCTCAATAATGATCCATACATAAGGCGCACCTGATTATAAGGCGCACCATCAGCTTTTCAAACAAATTAATGCTTTTAGGTGCGCCTTATAGTGCAGAAAATACGGTACTTTACTGATATACTGTACATTTAGAATATCTTTACTGGTTGTACCTCAGATGAGCCAGCAGTGCTAGACATGGAGGATCTGGACAAAAAGGCAATGCGTCTCGCCGGGATGTTGGAACCGGACGCCATCTCTTTGGCCTCTGTCACTGCGGTCACCACCAACATCTCCAATAAGAGGTCTCAGCTTCTGCTCCAACACAAAACAAATTGTACCCTCCTAAGATCCTGCCTATTTATTTGTGTCTCAAGTGTTTGGATGGGATGCAATTAACTTTGCTGTCCTGCTGAGAAAATGGAGATTTGTGTCCACTGTTGAGTCGGTTTTGTCTCAGTAAGACAGCAAAGTAAATTGCCTCCCATCCAAACAAATGAAACATCACTGGAAAGGCCTGGATGTCTTCTCCTGAGGACACTAGGACTTAGTAGAGTATCTCAAATGAGTCCTAAAATATAGACTTGGATCTAATGTCTAATACAGTGGACAAAAATAAATATGCTTGTTCTCACGAGGATAGTGAAATAATAAACAAATGAAATAATGGCAAAAACTACTCGTGCTCATTTGTTCAGATCCAAACCAGATATCAAGATGGAACCGAGTTCTGGACGACCACTGGATTATCAGGTTTGTCTGCGTGGCTAACATGCTAGCTAGTATCTCTACAGTAAATGAAGAACACTATTATCTATTGACTTCCTTGTGAAGTGTTGTAAAACTCTGCCTTTGCCCTAAATCTGCGAGAATCATGTAGCATTATGTGGCCTTAAGATTTGAAATATTGATGTTTTTAAGATGATACAGTAAGTTTTCCATTAGTTTTGTAAACTTTTGCTTAAAGAGTTCGATTATTTTAAATGGATAACTTTTTTTTTAAATTTAAAACAGGAGTATAATGGTTTTCAAACGGTAGATATCTTCTGTCTCGTCCCGCGTTTATGTCTCCTCCTCATCTCATTTAAAGGTTAATTATACCAGGGAGATACCTTAAGCTCATTGTCTCTCAAATGTTGTATTAGTTTAGCCTTGGGAGATGTCATTGTTAAATGTAAGTCCGGGAAAAGCAAAGAATCGGGGGGGGATTATTCGATTATGCTGAAGTTAATGACTCGTGTGATTTATTTAAAACGTTCATTTTTCAGCTGGTCGGCTTCTATCCTTACAAGTGGCGTCAGCAATGACAAATTCTCGTCCCCCATTAGATTAGCATCACCATCATTGAAGCCCGCCAGCTTATTGGACTCAACATGGACCCCGTGGTGTGTGTGGAAATCGGTGATGAAAAAAAGTACACGTCAATGAAGGAATCTACAAATTGCCCCTACTACAATGAGGTGAGATGTCAAAATGATGATTAGCGTGGCATAAAACATGAACTATTGATTTTTTTTGCCAGTGAATTCAATTCTATACTCACAGGCACAAGACAACTTAAGAAGACGAGAAAATGGAAATGTTTTCAGTGGGTGCGATAAACATTTGATGCGGGGTTTAACGATTCACCGAAATGGAAATAGTGGAACTATTTTGTTCTTGTATATCAGGGGTGTGCAAACTTTTTCCTCTGAGAATCGCATACAGAAAAATAAAAAGATGCAAATGCCATGCTGTTTTTCTTAGGTTCTAATAAAATAATGTAAAAATTAATCGATCAAGCATGCACTTACATATTGTCTAAATAAATGGTTCTCAAAGTGGGGTCCGCAAACTCTAGGGGGTCCGTGGACTGACAGCAGGTGGTCCCTGATATAATTTGGGTCTAATAATAGATATTTGTGTCAATTTCATTTTATTTAATGTTAAATTATGGAAGTATTTGTGACTCTTCAATAAAGCAATCAATTCAACTGGTATTTTAAAAAATGTACTAATTTTGAAATTGTCCAAAATGTGTTTTGTGTCTACAATTGCGAGCTAATGATGAAGTGGCATTTTATTTTATAGTGCTCTTTTTGACTAAATAATTGGCAGCGACCTGTAAAATGACCCGGTTTGTTATAAGGAGGGAGGCAATTTGAAATTATTATTTTCTAAACTTGACTACGGCTGAAAAAAAATATATATTCTTAATGTAATGTAGTCTGTTGATGAATAAGGGCACTTGTGTTTGTTTTGTTGAGCTTTTTTTTTTCAAAGTTAACCTAAAGAAACATTTTTTTCAATTAAACAACATGACACTATTAACATTATTTTTACTACAGTTATTAGTGTTTAATGCATCATTTTTTTTCTGTATGAATTTAAAAAGTCCGACTGCATTTGAATACGCCGTACGTCAGCAGCTAGGAGAAATTTGGCTGCGTCAAGCTAATTGAAATATGTATTTACATGAGGCAAAAAGTCTCAAATTTACACAGCAAACATGTGAATCTGCTTATTGTGTCATTTTTGTATATGCCGTGGGCCGCGAAACTGTGGACGGCGGGGCACAAATGGCCCCCGGGCCGTAGTTTGGACACAGCTGTTGTATATCGATCTTAAAGCCCATCACTTCAAACTACCTCACCCTGAATAGTTCCCAGCAAGCCTTAGTCGCAAGATGCTTCTTAGCGTCACGCTGAGCTCAACCTCTGGCTTGTGAGTCCTGCTGAGAGAAGAAGAAGGAAAAAAAAAAGTGAGAGATTGTCTACTATCGATTCTTTTGTCTGTGACAAAAACCCCTACGGACACACAAACTCAGAGGTAAACCTATCTGGGTAATGGCCCTCACAGCTTTTAAGACTATTTTTCCTCACCCTTCAGTGGAGCTTTCTATCATTGGTGGATATCTATGGCACGATGAAAGGCGGTGATTTAGTCTGTGTAAGACACCAAATGTGCTTACTTGGCTCCTTTTAAAAACCGGATTCCTGGGCCGACTTTCGTCACATTCAGTACTGACACTATAATCAAAAGATGGCAATCGCGGCTCTTACTATCCGCTCAATTCTGCAATTGAACGCGGTATTGATGTTGGCTGAGCGCTAACATCATATGAAATGATCTTTTTCCCTCCTCATATTTTCTCCTCCCTCTGCAGTACTTTGTCTTCGACTTCCATGTCCCCCCAGATGTCATGTTTGATAAGATCATCAAGCTCTCGGTAAGAATGACCTAAACCTTCATTACTGGGGATGGGACGAGTCATAAATCCCGCGAGACATGATGTCTCATGAGATTGGCGGTTTTTTTTTTTGGACCGTATTTTTATTATCAGCATTAATTTAAACTTAATTTAGAACTATGAGATTTTAGCCAGGTTACTCCCAATTATTTTTCCAACAGAATAAAGTAACACATTTGACTCACGCTGTTATGTTTGAAAGTAATCAGTAGTAACCACAACTGAATCAAAGTATATATTCATTTTCGTCTATGCCTCGTAAACTGCCTCTGAAAAGTAATACATCTGCTCTCAGAGGCACTTTCGGTGTTGGGTTAGTGGTTAATTTATATTTAAACACTGGCAACAAGTGCCATACAATAAAATGTCAGCATAATTAAGTCAATTTTTAGTGCCCTGAATTGGCAATTGAACATGATTTCATAAAAACGTTGAGTTTTTTATGTCTGGAAGGGAGGAACAGTTTTGTGCAGTAGAAAGTCTCGGAAGAACTTCAAAATAAAAGCGTACTATGGCGTTCGTGTCCATTCATGAGTGTAGTATTCATTAGTGAGTCAGGGTTTATTTTGAAGCATTGGCTGACCTTTTCAGCACGTTTGGTGGCGTGTTTTGCCATGCCGCGCAACCTCCTGTGCATTCTATTGCACTTGTGGCCCAACAAGCCAAAATCAAAAACCAAAAATTCTTCTTACGAAATCTTGTCCCATCCCTATTTATTACTGAAATGATCCATTTCTACAGCATATATGAAGCAATCAATTCTTTGTGCTAAAATTCTATTCTCCATTCCACGGTCAGGTTATTCACTCTAAAAACCTTCTTCGGAGTGGAACATTGGTGGGAACATTCAAGATGGACGTTGGGACTGTTTACCATCAACCCGGTAGGCTCAAAACTTAAGTATAAGAACATCATAACGCAGAAAGAGATTGTTTGTATATCCTGGATTTAAAATTAAGATGGCTATAAAAAACTTCATAGTGTGGAATCGATTGTAGTTTCATCATGTTGTTATGACCTTAAACCAGCAGAGGCGCTGTTGTGTATCGGATGTGAGTTAAAGAGCTAAATGAGGCCAGCTCAGATTAAAAAAAGAAAAAAAAGCCGTTGAAAACCTTCACGAAAAACTGTCCAGCTACAACAGTTTTTCTCATACTCCACTTACAAAGCATAGTAGAAAATACGTCCCTTATTTTACAAGGCACGCCCAAGTAAACATGTCCTGAAATGTCTTATGATCGATCCCAGAGCACCAGTTCTATCACAAGTGGGCCATCCTGTCCGACCCGGTCGATATCACGGCAGGATGCAAAGGCTACCTAAAATGCGATATCGCCGTGGTGGGTAAAGGCGACAACATCAAGACTCCGCATAAGGCCAACGAGACCGACGAGGATGACATCGAGGGGTAGGCGAGACTTTGCGTCTCGACGGCCGATCAGCGCTAATGAAAAATCTTTGTTATTTCTTGACTTTCCGTCTTTTAGGAATCTACTTCTCCCCGAGGGAATTCCAGCCGAGCGTCAGTGGGCGAGGTTCTACGTGAAAATCTATCGTGCCGAAGGCCTTCCCAAGATGAACACCAACATAATGGCAAACGTGAAAAAGGCCTTCATAGGGGAAAATCGGGACCTGGTTGATCCTTACGTTCAAGTGCACTTTTCTGGGCAGAAAGTAAAATTTCCACTATGTTTTAGCTCACTGCTTGCTTGACAAAAGTATTGGGACAGACCCCTTGATCACTTGCTAATCAAGGATTAGGTTGGACCTCTTGAATCTGAAGTCTTCATTCTACAATCAATCAATTCAACAATCAATTTCTATGAGTGAGAAAAGCCAGGTGTCCCACTTCTATTGTCCAAATATTACAGCCTTAAGAGTCCTAATTTTTCTTAAGAATCAGTCTCAGATTTCAAGTACAGATTTCATGTACTGTTCACAGGGGAAAACCTCAGTGCAGAAAAGCAGTTATGAACCCATCTGGAACGAGCAAATCGTCTTCACTGAGCTTTTCCCTCCGCTCTGCAAACGCATGAAGGTTCAAATCCGTGACTCAGATAAGGTGAATGATGTTGCCATAGGAACCCACTTCATTGACCTGCGCAAAATATCCAATGATGGTGACAAAGGTAGGTGAAACAGAGTGTTACTAGAGTCAGAGGAAACATGTTAACTGCAAATTGCCATTGATTAACTGGCATGATAAACACATTAATCACATTGTTTTGTCTCCAAATTCCAATCCTGTTAATGTATGCTAATTAGCTCTGGTATGAGCCACCTGATCCCAATCACGGGCCAATAATGAAGTCAATAAAAGACTATTAAATGGTCTTGCCGTCAATACGTACAATCAAAACACAATCTAATTGGGAATTAGGAAACTTTTCTTATTACGGAGATCAGCAAATGAAGTCATTTAGAAGATGGATGCTGTATGAAGACAATAAAACATCTGACTGACAGACAGACAGGCATAGAACCATTGGGATGATTTTTTTAAGTGAAACACAAATATACCACACACAAAAACAATGTCCAGTTCCTTGCACATTCTTCTGTATGTTATATAGGTTTTTTGCCAACCATGGGACCAGCCTGGGCCAACATGTACGGCTCAACACGCCAGTACACCCTTATGGACGAGCACCAGGACCTGAATGATGGACTGGGCGAGGGCGTGTCCTTCAGAGCACGTCTGCTACTGTCCGTCGCCGTGGAAATCCTGGATACAACCTCCCCGGAGATCCTCAGCTCCACCGAGGTGCAACTGGATTCGGTCTCCAACATATCAGAGGTGAGAGGACAACAACTTCAACAAAAACCTGAGACACTGCTTTTTTTCCCTTATTTTTTTTCCTTTTATTCACTGGCCAAAAGTCCTACTGACTAATAATTACAAAAAGGTAAGTGTCGGTAAATAAGGTAAAAATATTGATTGAAAATAAATAATAAATATATGAAATCCATACCAACACTAACTGGCGATGGCAAATATTGATTCTTGCACATTCAAACAGAAGGTAGGGAGTGGAGAAAATAAAAAGTAGAAAACTGTCAGGCATTTTTTCGCTGGTGGCACAAAGCTACAATAAAAACAATTATAAGAATTTCATGTTTCCTTTTATTACCTTTCTTTATTGCCTCCGCGTCCTTCTTTCTGACAGAGTGCAACGGGCAAGATGGAGGAGTTCTTCCTCTTCGGAGCCTTCCTGGAGGCCACCATGATTGACCGCAAGATTGGCGACAAGCCGATTACCTTTGAGATCACGATTGGTAAAATAGTAGCGATCTTTCTTCTTGTTGAAGCCACAGAAGTATGAAGGTTAAAACTGAAAGCAATAAATTAATACACCCTTCCAATAAAGGTAACTATGGCAACCAGATAGACGGCATGAGCAAGCCATCTTCATCTCGGAAGAAGAAGAAGGATGGAGAAAGCGACGAGGAAGACAGCGAGCTTATACAAAACTCCAGCGAAGACGAAGCAGATGAAGAATGCAACCTGGAGTCGGTCTCCTGCACGCCCCATATGAAGCCTGTTATCACAGACAGGTCCGATTCTCAGAGTTATCAATAAAAGAGACTGGAGACAACAAATATCGGAGTCAAAAGTCTTCTATAAAAGCAGTTTACAACCTTATATATATTTACCTGCAGGCAAATTGCCCATTTCTCCAACGTATCAGGGACTTTCCAAAGATTTCTAAGTATCTAAACTGCATGAAAATAGAAACATTTTTCTTACCCTGACAGGAATTACTTTCACCTTCCCTACTTTGAGAAGAAACCATGTGTATACATCAAGAGTTGGTGGCAGGATCAGAGACGACGACTATACAACTCCAACATGATGGACAAGATCGCTGACAAACTGGTCAGTACTCCATATTGCAAAATATCCCTATTCATAGTTTAAAATGTTCTGCAGGCTTTTACTCTATGACATGTAATCAAAATGATGGGTGCCTCTTTGCTCAGATATCACAGTGGGCCAAAAATAACAGTTACACTCCATAATTCGGCTAACGACCCATAATCTGATAATGGCTGTATTTTGGGACTACTCCGGGCCCTTACATGGTTATTAACTAGCAGCTGAGGAGAAAAAGAATTTGTGTCACATATGGTGCTTGCTGTTTGGTGTTTCTGTTCACAGGAGGAGGGCATAAATGATGTTCAGGAGATCATTAAGACAGAGAAGGCTTTTCCGGAGCGTCGACTCAGGGGAGTTCTTGAGGAAGTGAGCATTGGCTGCAGGTCAGTGGCACGGCGTCACTGCTGCCATCATGCAGTAGGAGAAGTCACGAAGTGCAAATATTACCATAATTCCCCAAATATAAGACACAGTTTTTTTTCACGAAAATGAAAGGAGCAAGGACTTTGAGGTTGAGAGTGAGACAAGCACAAGACGGTTAAGACCAGGACAAGACCAAGACTTTGAGGTTGAGATGGAGACAAGACCAAGTCTTTAGGAGATTGAGAGCGAGACAAGTTCAAGAATTTTGGAGGCTAAGAGCGAGACAAGACTAAGACCTTTGGATGTGGAGACCGAGACAAGACCAAGACTTTTAAGTTCAGAGTGAGACAAGCACAATACTTTTGACAATTGAGACAAAGACAAGGCCAGAATTTTGGAGGTTGATACCAAGACTTTCGGAGATTGAGAGCAAGACAAGACCAAAACTTTTGGAAGTTGTGACCAAAACAAGACTAATACGTTTGGATATTGAAACACAACCAAAACGTTTCGAGAACAAGACAAGTTCAAGACTGTATACATTAAAAAAAAAACACCCATCTCCACAAAGACCAAGGTTGAGAACTACAACAACATACACAAGTATCTCAAGAGTCATGAATGGTCTTAACCACTTACCGTACATGTTTTGCTCTTTTCGCAGTCGGTTTGTGAATTTGGCTAACAAGGACTTAAACCAGGCAGGCAGAACCAAACTGGATCGGGAAAGACTCAAGTCCTGCATGAGAGAAATGGTACAGATATTTTAAACGAGTTTCCATATCGAGATGTCACAGTTGTACAACCCGTTTTGCAGGATAACATGAGCCAGCAGGCCAAACAGATGAGGACTCAAGTGAAGAAAAACACAGTGAAAGACAAACTAAAGCTGGTGCAAAACTTCCTGCAGAGGCTTCGTTTTCTCGCCGATGAGGTAGAGTACATTTAAATGCAAAACAGAATCCCAGAAATTGCCCTTTTTTGTAGAAGTCCTGATATGATTCTTTCCAGCCGCAACACAGCATCCCGGATGTTTTCGTGTGGATGATGAGCAACAATAAACGTATCGCATATGCCCGCATTCCGTCCAAAGACATCCTCTACTCGGTCGTCGATGAAGAGATGGGGAAAGACTGTGGGAAAGTCAAAGCTGTCTTTCTTAAGGTATGTTGCTGCCATCAAGGAGACGAACGGTTCTCTGTCAGACGTGAGGGACTTAAATCATGACCTCGTGTGCATCCGGCTGACTTCAGTTATGTTTTATTTCCTTTATCATTGTTCGATTTCGTGACTTACGCCCACCTCTGCTTGTTTGCCCACAGCTGCCTGGTAAAAAGGGTTTCGGCCCAGCTGGTTGGACCGTTCAGGCAAAGCTGGAATTGTACTTATGGCTCGGCCTCAACAAGCAAAGGAAAGAATTCCTGAATGGTCTTCCCAATGGTTTTGAGGAGGTTAAAGCTGTTAAAACGAACCCCTATCTTCACTCGGTGCCGCCCGTCACCCTCGTGTATAACAGTAAGTGCGCGCTCGGGTTTTTGATAAGCTGCTTTCTAGCTGATGTTTTTTGTTGTGTCTCGCAGTGAAACAGGTCTTCCAACTGAGAGCGCACATGTACCAAGCGCGGAGTCTTTTTGCCGCTGATAGCAGCGGCCTTTCCGACCCCTTTGCTAGAGTCTTCTTCTCCACACATAGTCAGGTCACTGAGGTAAAGCCCAGCATCTCAAATACAGCACCTGTGATATTCAATTTCTATGATATTCAAGTTCCTCCTTAGTTTTTTTTTCAGTAAAGGGTTCTACGTCATGCGCTACAGGTTCTGAGCGAGACCCTGTGCCCCACCTGGGACCAGTTACTGGTTTTTGATGATGTGGAACTATTTGGGGAAGCCAGTGAGCTGAGAGACGACCCGCCAATCATCGTGGTGGAAATTTACGATCAAGATACAGTGGTAGGATTTACGCCCACTGATATCAGAGAGAAACAAGGGGGTTGACTCTTTGTGCTCATGAAAGCCTTTTGCCTTTCCATCCATGTTGTGACCTTCCCTGCATCTCACCGCTACATCCCATCAATGCTCAAATAGAGTATGAAATCATCACACTCATTTAAATTGGGGTCTGTCATGCTACTGATAAAGCATGACCTGCTGTATGAAGGACCAAACCTGACAAAATAAAAAAACTAGTAAATGTGCAAAGAAAAACTAATATAAATAAATGTAAATGAAACATAAAATAAACAAAGGTAAAATACTTCAAGAACAACAAGCATTAAAAATAAATAAAAAATAAATGTAGACATAAAAAAATGAATGAATGAATACTTAATACTTAATAATTCATAACTAATCCCTGCAATATATATATATATATATATATATATATATATATATATATATATATATATATATATATATATATAAATAGAGAGAGAGAGAGAGGGGAGAGAGAGAGAGAGAGAGAGAGAAAGAAAGAGCTGTGCTTATATTTATTCAGTCATCTGTTTATTAAATTTAATTTGCTTTGTTTTGTTTTTTGAGGGGGGGGGGGGGGCAGTTTTGGTCCTTCATACATATTAGTTACATTTGCATTAGAACGCTGTTCCCTCCCATTATCATGGGAAAATTGTGAATTTTGGGACTCTTCAAAGTTGGACACTTTGCATTGGAATTAAGGATACTTCATATTTTGGTAGAATTCTAGATATACCAAATAAAGAATTTCCCTTAAAATCCACAGTTTGTCCCAATGAATTCTCCTAAAATTCCTGTTGATTCCCATGGAAAGGTTCGAACTGAAATCAAATCCATGACCACCAAATTTTCTGCAAGTTTTGCCCCTTCACTCACTTTCTATATGTCTAACCAACACTGCCAATCGCAGTGGAACTTGCACCCCCCTCCCCAACCCCCGCATCATTTCCTAACTCCCACCCCTTGTCCCTTGTGACTGTTTCCCCAATGTCCATTGGCATGATAACGTGTCCAGGGCAAGGCGGAGTTCATTGGTCGGACGTTCGCCAAGCCCACCATCAAGATGTGCGACGAGCACTACGGCCCCCCGAGGTTTCCACCCCAACTGGAGTACTTCCAGATTTACAGAGGAAACTGCACCGCTGGAGAATTACTGGCTGCTTTTGAACTCCTTCAGGTATAACTCTACCCGGAATTATTTGAGAAAACTTGAAATTCATCCTCGCCATTTCGGTTTCCATCTATCATTTTTCCATGCTTATTTTCCGAATAGAACCCGCTTGGTGTTGTTTTCCTCCTTTCCATTAAATATGAACTTCTGGGTGTCCCTCCACTCCTTCCCTCTCTTGTGAAATCGCCCCTTCCTCCCTCTAGATACCTTTTGATGGCGAAGAGGTTAGACGAGCTCTGATTGCTGTCCATAACTTTGCTGTTCCTCAAATAAAGGTGCTCTTCTTTTTTCATCACATCAACCTCACTTCCATAACTTTCAACCAGTCGCTTAAAGGAGAAAATATTCATCATGCAGAGGAAACGCCGAAACTCTCAGATCTACACTTAGTTCAGCTTTCAATGAGTAGCTTTCAAAATCTACACGGTGGCCAATATTCTTTGGGTTTAAAAATCCTATTGAGTCTATTGAATTGGTTTGGTCTCTGATGTCTCACAGACGCACAAATAAACGATAATATTGAATATTCTCTCTGAACTCTCGTTAGATTGGTCAAGGAGGGATGGCCGATCTTCCTCCCCTCGAAGGACCAACAGACTCCGAGCGAGGCCCAATCATCCCAGTGCCATTGGGGATCCGACCTGTGCTGAGTCGCTACCGCATTGAGGTGAGATCTTTTTAATATCTTGGATTTATTACAGCGTATTAAAAGTTATTTTGTTCGGTTCAGGTTTTATTTTGGGGCCTACGGGACTTGAAGCGGGTTAACCTGGCACAGGTGGATCGACCCCGTGTGGACATAGAGTGTGCAGGGAAAGGTGTTCAGTCCGTCCTCATCCAGAACTACAAAAAGAACCCGAATTTTAGCACATTGGTCAAATGGTTTGAGGTGGTGAGTATCGGTACCATAACTGCGCTTACGACAAAAATGGAGATGATTTCAAAAAAAGTAATATACCTCATCTTTGTTTGAATGTTCTCATTAGGACCTCCCTGAAAATGAGCTCCTGCACCCGCCGCTCAACATCAGGGTGGTGGACTGTCGGGCATTCGGTCGCTACACTCTGGTCGGCTCACATGCGGTCACATGTCTGAGGCGCTTCCTTTACTGCGCTCCCAACAAGGCGTCCAGTAACTGGGGCAGCGCCGGTACGAAGCACTGAATACACTGAATAGAAAAAGTATGAGTTGCTGTTCTTTAGTTGGGATGATTTAACACATTAAATACATAATATGTAACGGAAAAAACAGGGGAGCCAAAACAGAGCCCAGTGGAACACCCTTGGTTTTTGTTTGACATTCTATGACATTGTTTTCTTTGTATGTTTCTACATTTGTTGATTTCTTTTCCGCTCAGCTTTTTGAAAATATTTTTACATCTTTCAGGTAGACCAATAATTGTATCTTAATTCAACAATGATACCATGGCTGAAAATCATTTTCGACAACAACAAAAATCCTTCACTCAGTTTCTTATTATTCTGCTTTCTATGGGCTATTGGGACTCGTAATGCTTTAACGATTTCACCTCTGTTTGTCTTTTCTCCTTTTTTTCCTCTATCACATCTTGCGCCAACTGTCCTCGTCTGTCCTCCTGCCGCTATGTGCCGTCTTTTCCGGCTTCTTCGTGGTGGTGGCTTGGCCTGGCTACATCTGAACAGCTAAATTAATGAATGGCTACCTGGTCCTGACCAATGGCGGATCCCAGCATGGCTTCTCACCCAGCGTTTCCTCGCGCACTCTTTCTCGCTCCGCAGGCGATATCGTCGTCAACATGGACTCTATGGAACCCGCCATCCGGAAAATGGACACGTGTGTCAAGTTAGATGCTGTAAGCGCAAGTAGAAAATAACAGTGGTGCCTTGACTTACGAGCGTTCCAACTTACAAGCTATCAGAGATGTGTTTTTGTTTCTTTGTGTAGAGGCCAACATGCGACTTAAATCGATCCAAGACATTGGGTTAAGATTTCAATCCATCAAAGGGTATCAACTACCTATGCAGATGAGTACCAAGAATTGATTTACAAGCCTATCAGGAGAGCTGTTTAAAATAATACTAATTTTGTTCCCAAAAATTTCTAAAAAGTAGCAGCAGCAACTTTGAATTACAAGCATGTCCATAAAATAAATTGAATTCATAAATCAAGGCACCACAATATTTATGCTAGTCATTCCCTTACGTGCATTATTAACTTCTGTATTTTTGTAAAATCCCCAATTTTCAGACATCTGATGCTGTTGTAAAAGTTGACATGGTAAGTGCTTGTTCAAAAAGAACAATTGCTATAAAATGCAGGTTAAAATGAAGTGACCTAAATTTGCTAATCTGCTTGAATAGATTGAAGATGAGAACGACAAAGACAAAAAAAAGAAGAAAAAGAAAAAGAAGGGAGCAGCAGATGAAGACGATGAAACTGATGAGAGCGTGCTGGATTGGTGGTCCAAATATTTTGCTTCCATAGAGACACTGAAAGAGGTTTGGGAAGATAATGTGGTCCAATAATGTCCTTATAACATGTATAACAATTTAAAACGAAAACGTCTCTCTAGACCCTCAGAGCTCAGGAAGCAGCTCAGGCCGAAGCAGAGGAGAGAGAAGACCTGGAAATTGCAGCCGAGACGACAGGTATGGTATGCTACAGCGTATGTATGAGTTTATAATTACTGTACTATAGATTTAGTCAAAAATGTAGAAATTAGAAAATAAAATATCTTTAAAAAAACACTTAAATTTGCATTAATAAAAAACTGGAATTGTGCCTCTTGGACTATAAAAAGCGAACAGGATTTTGTTAAAGTGTTGTAAATAGCCTACATGTCATTTCATTCACATGCCATACTCATAAGCATTAGCGTATCTTGTCTACTGTTTGGCATTTAGTATTTAAAAACAAAGTTCAACTCTTGAGGTCATTCAATACGAGCTCACTTCATGAAAACATCTTATCCACTTCCACCTCCACTCAACCCTCCGCTCAGATATCAAATGTGATGACCTTGTTCGGAAAGGAACCAGGTTGAGGGAGAGGAACAAAGAGAAGAGGAGCGCCAAGGACAAGAAGAAGGGTCACGCTGTGGACGGAGCGGAGAAACGAACGGTTAAATTTAAAGTGGACGAGTTGATGGTATGTTCCACTTGTTGTACAAAATGGGGCTTAAAACAGAGCCTTGTGGAACCCCCTTTAGCTGTCTATGTGGTATTCGGTCATGTAACTTCAGCAAATTTCATTGCCAAATAGAATATTTCTTTTCATAAATACTCATACGGTCTTGCTGGATGTAAACAGGTGTACAATAAGGAGCTGGAGACTGAATACGGCAACTTTGAAGACTGGCTGCATACTTTCAACCTGTACAGAGGGAAAGCTGGGGACGATGATGAGCACGCTCTGGATGACGACCGGATTGTTGGACGTTTTAAGGTGTGTTTTGTACCATTTTTTAAGATCAAAATCAAAGACAGTTCATTTTCGGGCCTGCAGAGGTGGGCATTTTACTCATCTTTGCTGGTCCGTCATCGTGGGTTGGTGCTCTGCTTTTCCTGATTGTCAGGCCGCGATTTTTTTCAAGTCAAACCATACCGTGATCGTTAGTCAATTGTTTGCTTCCGTCATCACTTTGCCACTAATAGAGATGGGCATTTTACAAATTTTAGCTGGTGTGTAGTTTGTTGGTTATTCAACAAGATGGGAGTCTGTCACTGATGAACCGATTGCTCGTCGGTCCCACAAAACTGTCTGCCTTCGGTAACCAGATGTTTCCTTATTCCCTATTCAGGGTTCCTTGTGTATGTACAAGCTAGCACTATCTGAGGAGATCACAAAAGATGTGGGATTTGATCCAAACATGGGCATGTTTCAGAGCATTCCTCATAACGATCCTATCAACGTGCTCGTCAGGGTGTACGTGGTCAGGGTACGTTACCTACTACGGACAATCGGAATTTGTCAATTTTAATAATCTGATTTTCCTTCCCTTCAGGCCACGGATCTTCATCCCGCAGACATCAACGGGAAGGCGGACCCATATGTTGTCATTAAATTAGGAAAAACCGAGGTCAAAGACAAGGAGAATTACATCTCCAAGCAGCTCAATCCTGTGTTTGGAAAGTGAGTCAACCCAGATTTGGATTTTTGGCAATGATTTCTGTTCAACATGTGGAATTAGACCTTTGTCAACTTTGTATTAGTAAAAACCATGAAACCTAAATCTGCGTTACAACCAGTAAGTAGCAGCACTCAAGTACTCCATATAGGCTGGCATGATGGACGTTAATGATTTCGCAAACTTTGATGCTCACAGCCGGAAACAGTTGCTATTTCTAGCAAATCTAAATTTAAATTTAACAAATCAATACTATTATTTTTTGAGACTGGGTGTCAATAGACTCCTTTCATTACCGCAGCGCTTGATATGAATTAAAAGACTGGAGTTTGAGTATTCCGGTTGTGAATTTGAATATATTTAGCTCTGAGCCTCAGGCTACAGTATGGTGCTTTTCAATAACATTTTTAGCGATTAAACGTAACGACGATTGTTTTCTGATTTCTGTCTAAAAATGTCTTGTCTTTTTCCATCTCTTTTTTCAGGTCCTTTGACATCGAAGCAACGTTCCCCATGGAGTCCATGCTTACAGTTTCCGTATACGACTGGGATCTCGTCGGCACTGATGACCTGATCGGAGAGACCAAGATCGACTTGGAAAATCGCTTCTACAGCAAATACAGAGCCACTTGTGGTATCTCCTCCACCTATTCTCTGTAAGCGTTCATTTATATTTGCTGCAATTTGACTCCACTCCCCATGCAAATCTGTACTTTCTACTAAACCCTTAAACCATTTTCTGTGTTGTGTTTACATTAGCCATGGGTACAATATTTGGCGGGATCCTTTGAAGCCTAGCCAGATCCTAGCAAAGCTGTGTAAGGAAGGCAAGATTGATCCCCCTCAGTATGGCCCAGGAGGGAAAGTCAAGGTGGCCAATCGGATTTTCGTGGGAGCAACAGAGATCGAGGATGAAAACGGTAGGACTTCATGATAAACACTGAGCCATTTCCTAGTCCAGCATTACCTCTACTTTTGAACGACTCGTTACGGAAAAATCCAAGTTACAAAAAGTCTCTTCGGAAAAATATTATCTACAGTATTGTAAACACACACATACCACTTTGGGCTGTCACGCCTGCCGTTAGCAGGTCAGTGAGTGGGATGTGCAATCTCACACAGGAAGCACTTCGCATGACCATAAACTAAACTTAAGTAAACTTATGAGCTCATTTACATATAAAAAGCACCTATAAAAAAATTCACTTTTCGTAATGATGTCCTGTCCAAATTAATTTCATAAATACAGGTACCACTGTGTTTCTAATGTTGTCCTCTACCTGAAAGGTCTGAAGAAGCAGACAGAGGAGCATTTGGCGCTGACGGTGCTGAACCACTGGGAGGAGATCCCCAGAGTGGGCTGCCGGCTCGTTCCGGAACACGTGGAGACCAGGCCCCTGCTGAACCCGGACAAACCGGGCATCGAACAGGTTAGAAATGTCGAAACCTTTTGAAAACGCGCGCTCAGTTTGACCAATGCCACCGTTTGTTCAAGGGTCGTATCGAGATGTGGGTGGACATGTTTCCTATGGACATGCCGGCCCCTGGACCCGCTGTTGAGATATCACCGCGGAAGCCTAAAAGGTAAGCTTGGTCGGTTTTGAACGAAGCACGTTTAACAGCCTGGGAACATTTTTGGTTTCATAGTCAACGACAAGGTATTGTACCAAAGTTTTGTTCATTTTAAAAGAAATATAAGGGTTGTGATTAATTTTGTGTGACAACATTCTTAAATGATGAGCATTATGACAAATAATGATTAAAAATGGAAAATACAGTTAGTTTATGCTCCTATTAAAATTTGCTACTAACTGTACAGATTTTTTTTTTTTGCTAAAATGAGCAGAAGTTAGTTTTTGATGGCAGAAGTGGAATATGTCGCTATCATTCTTGTTAGTTATCATAATCGATAAGCGCTAAATTTGGAGTATAATGTAGAAATACAAAAATGTATAAATAACTTAAAATCACAAAGGACAAAAAAATCTGAGAAAAAAGTGTGACTCCACAAAATAAATGCATATACATACACATATATTAGAGAAATTGTTGAAAATAGTGATTTTAGAAAAAACAAATCCTGATTGATAGCATGTGTATATATATATATATATATATATATATATATATATATATATATATATATATATATATATATATATATATATATATATATATATATATATTATATATATATAAATATATATATACACACACACACACACACACAAAGATACATTTATATAAACAATTACAAATAAGATTAACCACTTTTTAACACTTGTCACATTACTGAAAATAATATTTTCTGTTATTAACATTTTTTAAAGCTTTTTTTAATGTAGGTCCGCCCCCTCCCATCTGAAAAATAAATTGAACGAGGCTTTTTTGCCAAGCATTAGGCACCCCATGTGCAGTGTATATACTGTATATGTGTGTATTTGTTCCTTCCTCCTCCCTTTACCAGATATGAGCTCAGGGTGATTATTTGGAATACAGACGAAGTAATACTGGAGGACGATGATTACTTCACTGGGGAAAAGTCCAGTGACATATTTGTCAGGGGGTACGTACAGCGGGATGCAGCCATACCAGTTGGCGCCGGCCGCATCCCGAGCTGTGTGTCGTGTGAACTCTTTTGTTTGCTGTTAACTACTTTTTGTTTTGTTTCCATTTGTCACGTGTGTGTCCGTCTTTGGTGTTTGTGGCGTGTCTCTGCTTGTGTGCAGCTTTGACCTACGCGTTATTATTTGGAACACTGATGACGTAATTCTAGAGGACGATGCTTTCCTGACAGGAGAGAAGATGTCTGACATCTATGTCAGGGGGTAAAAAAAACCGCGAGATTCCATCGCATGGCTCGTACGACTTCATCCTTTTCCACGCTATCCTATTTCCTGATTTAAAATTTCCCATCTGGCACGGACCTTCCTTGTCTTTAATCCCACAATCAGCAAATGCAAAAGGCAATATAAAAAAAAGACAGGACCAAACTATCTCTCTAAAAGAGACATGGGCTGAGATTAGCATCTTATAGGTGTGATAATTTTATTTTCAAACAAAATATACATTAGGAAATATGTACCATGTTAAGTACATGAATACATAAACATTCTGCTCGTTTTTTAATTGTTCTTAGCAAGTCACAGTGCTTCATCACTGGTAAGTTATTTTTAAGACAAAAACCTCCTCCTTATCCCGCATTTAATTATTATCAGAGGCGGCTTGTTGAGTCAACTCTGCAAGCACTGGTGATACCGTACAACTAGTTCTATTATTGTAAAACTGCACTATTTCTGCAAATGTTCTTTTTTAGGCCGTAAAAAAAAAATCCTCTTATGAAAAAAAAGTAATATATTTTCAACATAACTTTGAATTTTATCACTTGTAACCCTTAAAATCAGACAAAAGTCAAATTTGTTTGACTAGTATGAGCAAAACAATGGGTTTTTGATGAAAAAAAGCACTTACCTGTGCCTTTGAAGTTGTGTTTTGACAACCATCTCATTCGTGTGTTTTGTTGTGTTCTCAATTATGTCTAAGTGAGACAGACAAACATTTTCGATATTCACGATTTTTATAGAATCACAAATACATCCGCGATTTTCAAACGTGTTCGTTAATGTTTTTCAAGCATTTATAATGACACTTACCATATGTGCTTGTGAGTTGACGAATAAGCGTTTGTGGAGCGATGAGCACGCGCATTTAATTTTGAGAGAAATCACACAATTTGCAAGCTATTTGCACACAGGTGCTCAAATATTAACGCGTCTAAAGGCTTGTTCCTTTTTGTCCGCTAGAGAGCAGTGTTGCTCTGTAGATTGGACGTGAACAAGCCGTATTCGGTTTCCCTGTTAAAATTAGAAATTCAAAACCAGAAAATGACCTTTTCGAGTATTCTTGTTAAGCACAAGCCTAGAAACAACAATGAGAACATATATTGTCGATTCCATTTCCAATTCTAAACAAGAAACAGGAGACGGCTCGCGTTTCTGTTCAATGGAGAGAGCAACGCTGCCTCCTGGCGGACAGAGAAGGAACGTGCCTTCAACCATGTGACTATCCAAAAACGAAAACCAAATGTCCTCTACGCTGGACACAAATGAATAGGCTGGGTCTCAGGAGGAAAATAGAAGCCCAAAGTCAACCATTCACCTTTGATGATCCAAAAATATTTCTCGAACATACTCCACATGACGCCATGTTGTTCAGTCCTTAAGTACAGTGCCTGACCCCAAAAGGGTTTTGATTGACCTTTCCTGCCCGTTGCATGCACGCATGCAAGCACAGACCACGCATGCTTCCAATAATTAAAACGGCTCCATTGCTTTCAACCACGCTCGCATTTGCAGCCTACTTGTTTGTAACTTTCTACTAATCCTTGACTTTTGATGGCAGGAAAGACATTTCAAACCAGTGATGTTTTAATTGTCTTAGTTGCAGGTTTGTTTGAATAGAAAATTTGGGGCTATACTATCTTATTCTAATTTGCTGTTAGGATAAGGAGGAGTTCTTGGGGGAAATAAATCCAAACTCGCAAAATTGATATAAGTCAGAGGAGCACTTATTTCATTAGCATTAGCATCAATGCTAAAATTGTCCTTCCTTTTGCTTGAAGTAAACTGTAGCTCGAGGATGGTAAAGTAATTATGTGGTTGATATTTAGCATTTTGACATAGATCGATATTAGCATCAATGCTAACTGTTCCTTTTGCTGGAAACAAACACAGTAACTAGAAGATGATAATTATTAGTGATTTTAGTTTTTGATATTAGCAATCGTTTTTTTTTTTTTTTTTAAATGAATGGATAGATGACACTGGATAAGTACGCAAACTGTTATTTTGCCATCCAAAACACATTTTCACTGTTTTTGTTCATGTTTTATCGAAGGGAAGGATTGTTGAGATGTTATAGATCCTACAAAAAATAAATATAAAAAAGAAAGTGAGGTTGATCTGCGGTTTCCCGCCGTCTTTGCCGGGACAGTTGGCTGAAGGGACAGCAGGAAGACAGGCAGGACACGGACGTGCACTACCACTCCCTGACCGGAGAGGGAAACTTCAACTGGCGCTTCGTCTTCCCCTTCGATTACCTCATGGCGGAGGAGAAAATCGTCATGTCGAAAAAAGAATCTATGTTCTCCTGGGACGAGACAGAATACAAAATTCCGGCTCGCCTCACGTTGCAGGTTTGGGACGCCGACCACTTCTCCGCCGATGACTTTTTGGGTAGGTCATTGAATTGGACTTTAGTATGTTTGAAGACATGCAGGTAAGCTTTTGATGTTTTCCAGGTGCCATCGAGCTGGACCTAAATCGTTTCCCTCGAGGGGCCAAGACATCCAAGCAGTGCTCCATCGACCTGATCCGAAACGAGCAGGAACTTCCTTCCATTTCCATCTTCAAGCAAAAAAGGGTGAAGGGATGGTGGCCCTTTGTGGCTCGCGATGAAAACGACGAGATGGAGCTGACGGTGAGATCGATGGTGAAGCGTAGCCGGTTTCCAAATCCGGTTATACTATCAAATTAATGATCATAGGTGGAGCAGAATTTGGACCAAGAAGTAGACAGGAGACAAGAGAAAAAGCACACAAAATCCAACGCAACCACAGTGAGCACCTGAAACTAGACTCGGAAACAAGACTCAGAAAACCGACTCCAAAATTTGACTCTAGGAAAGACACTAGGAAGACTTCTTGACATGAAAGCTCAGAGCTTGACCTCACTAGAACTTTGTCAGACTTTGTCAACCTTACTCATACGTCAATAAAAATAAAAATTAGAATCATAGAAACTGCATAGCAAATGATAAATCAATAAACAAACCGTTCACAACAGCAAAGATGGCAAATACATAATGGTAGCAATTGATTTCACTTTAATTTTTTTTTGATGATACATTGTATGAACCGTAGTCGATTAACTCATTCAATCCCAAAGACATATTTTTACATTTTTTTAAGAGTCAAGACTTTAGTAATCTAAAGTAAACCTGAATTATATGTTAATGTTAGTGCCTATAGTAATCGAGTACTTTAGCACTAATAATTTACCTTAGCACTTAATTATACAAAATAATCAACTAATTTAGTACTCAACTACATACCTAAAGTAATGATTCACTAAACAATTACTTCAGTAGTTTAGCACTTAAAGTATTTGATGTATTTAGTGTAGTGCCAGTAGTAATCAAGTACTTTAGCACTCCAGTGACCTAATGCGATCAATTACTTTAGTACTAATCATACAAAATAATCAAATACTTTAGTAACTACTTTACTTTAGTAAAGTAATGAATTACTTTAGTACCCTAAACAATTCCCTTAGTGTTCTAGCGCTTAGTACTTTAGTTACTTTAGTAAACTAGCAAGTATGCAATAACTTCAATAAGGAATACTGCTGTACTTTACTACTTAATTGTTCAAACCAATAAATTACTTTAGTACTAACCTAAAGTAATGATTTACTT
Source organism: Hippichthys cyanospilos (assembly GCF_059441005.1). Classification (NCBI taxonomy): domain Eukaryota; kingdom Metazoa; phylum Chordata; class Actinopteri; order Syngnathiformes; family Syngnathidae; genus Hippichthys; species Hippichthys cyanospilos. The sequence continues at coordinate 5,279,808 of NC_142388.1, read as the reverse complement.
TAGTAACTTAAAGTAAACCTAAAGTACTTGATCACCTTCATTCCTATTGTAATCGAGTACTTTAGCACTTCAGGACCAATGTAATAAATTATTTTAGAACTTAATCATTGGATTTTGGATGCCGCTTTCTTGGGGGATTGATGGTTTGGTCGTTTGCACTGTTGTGACTGATGGTTCGAATGCTAACTTTGATGGGTCTACAGGGCAAAGTGGAGGCTGAACTCCATCTGGTGACTGCAGAGGAGGCAGAGAAAAGTCCAGTGGGACTTGGACGAAACGAGCCAGATCCATTGGAGAAGCCAAAGTAAGACCAACAGATGTCCCTGAAATGGACACATGTAGAGTTGACCTGCATGGCTGATCCAACCTCTTTCAAATTTGCTGCGTAGAATTTCTTCTTTCTGTGAGGAAAGCAGTGCATGGAAGTACAACTACGGCTGCTTTCCTCACTGATGCTTTCTCTTCCATTTCTTCTTCTACCCTGGCATTCCCATCCTCCGTCTTCTTCTTCTGTGTGCTCGCTATCCCACTTTTCCAACCGCATCCCCTAAAAGTCGCCCGGATACAAGCTTCATGTGGTTCCTGGGTCCTCTCAAGGCTATTCGCTACTTCTTGTGGCACAACTACCGCTGGCTGATCCTCAAGGTGCTGGGCCTCCTCCTGCTGCTCCTCATGCTGGGCCTCTTCCTCTACTCCATCCCTGGCTACCTGGTCAAGAAGATGCTGGGGGTCTAATGAGCCGGTAGTCTTCATCCTACAACTCCTCACAACCTCTTCTTCTTCTGTGTTCTTTGCTTTGCTTGTTCCTTCTTCGGTCCTCGCAATGTAGCTTTCGTTCCTCGTGTGTTTTAGTCGTGGGAGTCTGCCCGTTTATTTACCACGACGAAATACTTGAAGACACCATCCACGGCTCTAATGAGTGCGCTTTTTTGTGTCTCCATCAAGTCGGCCAGACACCACCTTCCTGTGGTTCCTGAGCCCGCTGAAAGCCATCCGCTACCTGGTGTGCAACCGCTACAAGTGGCTCATCATCAAGATCGTGCTGGCCCTGCTCCTGCTCATCATGCTGGGCCTCTTCCTGTACAGTATGCCGGGCTACCTCGTCAAGAAGTTGCTCGGTGCCTGAATGGGAAGGGCGACGGACGGACGGTTGCAAAAGATGGCGGAAGGTTGAGCCCGGGCTCATCAGCAGGAAAGGAAATTGCATCAGTTTTCATCTACAGTGGTACCTTTAACTTATGAGTTTATTTCATTTGAGGTCAAAGGGCGAAGACAGAGAGGTTTTCTTAAGACCCCTAGAACCTCTTCACAAAACGTAATTGACTTTACAAAGTGATTAGATAGTAGGTATACAGATGTTTAATCAATAAATACAATACTGAATCTGTCCTCTGCGTTTCGAATCGCTCGCTCTCACGTCTTCAGGTATTTTCATAGATGTGACTTCATTAGATCCGTATGAACAGGAATTTCACAAAAGGTTAATAGTATGTTTGCGCCCCCTCTTGGTGAAGGTTTGAGGCTTCTGCTTGAATACTAAACCATTGATCGCCATTGGGTATTCCATGTAGCGCATAGGGAATTGTGCAGTATATCGATAGTGTAGCCAGCTTTCCAGCTGTTAAAGAGTTTCCTCCGGTAGCCCTAGCGGTGGATAGAGTAAATACAACTGTGATGCCTCAAGCTTTGTTAAGTTCAGAAATAGTCAGAATGCATAAATCGAACACATTTTAACCGCGGGCCACATTGTAGTTATAGTTTCTGTCAGAAAGCCGGTATGACTGTGAAGTCAAATCCATTTTAAATGTGTTCGTAACACACATACCTAATTTTGAAATTAGAGGCGGGCAAAAACCGATTGGGATTAAAAAAACGCTGTCCCCCCCAAAAAAAAACATGAATTACTGAACATAAGTAAAGGTACCACTGTAACACTTCCCATCTATTGATTATTTTATTTTTTATTTGTTTTGCGCCAAGGCCCTCGCTATAGTTGTTTCCTTACATCCATAATTCAAGTAACAACACAATAAAAGGTGTCCTGACTTGTCCACCAATATTATAGAGCACAAACATAAAGTCTCCATTCCTTATTAGAGGCCAGTTGGTTTCATAAGCTGTTAGTTTGCAGTCTAATTATTACATCGATTTTAATAAGAGTGAAACATGACTTTGTCCTTGTATAGCACGGAGCAAAAGAATCAAAAAAAGCAATTTGAAATGTCTTGATAAGGTTTTTATCTATATGATTTGGTTGTACAGGTATACAGCAGTCAAATGATTGCATGAAAATGTTGGCGTTTTGCTCCACAATTTTGTATGAGTGTAGCTGTGGCGGTCTTTGCACAAATATAAAAAAAAAAAGGTATATGAAAAATGAATGAGATGTCTATTTTGCTAAGAAATAAAAACAAGAGGATGATTATTTAATAACAATTCTGATGAAGCAAGTGTTGAAGTCAGTTAAATTGAAAATCTGGATAGAATGAATTTTTTTGTGTGTGTGTTTTGTTTTTTTTTACTGTGTATGCAAATGTTTGCTTCCATGTCAGAGTGCATGTATCACAAACAAACCGGTGGCATGTTAGCATGATGTCGTGTCGAGTTGCACATAATGTACACATTCAGTGCTGTGTTCAACATTAGCGACAATGCGAAGACACTTCGGTAGAAGGATCACATGACTGGAGACATAAAATAAGTCTGAGATAAATGATTTTAAAAAATAAAATTGACCTACCAAAAATGCTGGTATTTCCTTCCCTGTACTCGGCCTGCTGTTTGTGTTTTGTAATTCTGGTATTTACTGATGATAACACACTTTCTGTTTGCACTCAACTTGCCTGTTTTTACCACGGATTTGTTATTTCAAGAAATGTGTGAAATTTTTATGTTTTTGTTGTCTGATTTTTTTTTTTTTTGCTATTTGGAATAAATAAAACATGAACGTATCTTTTGCAGTCATCTGTGTACAGTGATGCATCATGTTTAGAAGACCCTGGAATTTTGGCTTTAGTCATGATAGAGAGAATTATATTAATTCCTGTGTTAGCACAAAACCAAAGTTTTGCTACGAAGCAGAATAAAACAAATGGTCAAAGAAAAGCTTACTTGAAAGGTTGCACATTAGTTAGGGTTGATAGTAGGCCACAAACCAGTTATAAAATTATCCTTTCTCATCACCGGTGCTACTACTTGAGAAGTGCCATTGACAAGGGAAGAATTAAAAAAGCATGAGGGAAAAAAAAACATTATTATAGTCAGAATGCACGAAATTGTCTGTGAGCTCCTCTCTTTAAAAAAAAAAAAAGTTTGGGCATTAAGAGTTAAAGAAAATATGTATTTTAATTCCCCTCTCTTAAGTAATACCATATATATGTAAATATAAATGAAAAAATGAGAAGCCAAAATAATGTGTGGTGTACAGGTCAGATTTATGGTTGCACACATTTAAAAGTTCCTACACATTCCTACTCATTGCAAATTTTTGGGACAGTTTTCCTGAATATAGTTAAATCATATATGCATTTATATGTGAACAGTGTATATATATATATATATATATATATATATATATATATATATATATATATATATATATATATATATATATATATATATATATATACATATATATATGTTGTCAACAAATTGTAATACAATGTCAGTGCCTATTTTAACGGCGATTAATTATAGCAACTTCTATATGATCTAGGCTCATTTAATCTTCAAAGAAACTGCAAATATACATACTCAAGCGTTGACAGATTGTTGCAGGAGCTTGCAAAGTTCTGCGTTCTGCTGTTCCAGACTCTCAATTTCAGGGAGAGAATCCGAGATGCTGGTAAGAACCTTACTGGAGAACAGAAGAAGAAGAGCAATTTCATATGCACCGCACATGTTTTTGCATGTCCATGTGCTACTTACATGTGTTTTTTCAGTACGATCATCGCTGCTTCCCAAACTTTAAGTTTATCCTCAGTGATGACATTGGCCAAACCCTCCCAGTAAGCTTCATCTGCCGAGGAATCCCACATGTCTTCGCTCCAGTAGCGAGGTGGACCAGAGGCATTGCTCCTTATACATATACGTGATTAAAAAAGGTTCGATTTAATCTATTTCAAATAGTTTATATTTTAATAGTTGTCTATTAGTGTATACTGTTTATAAACTATTGAGGTTATTCTTTGCCAACCTGAATGGAGTGTGATGCTTCAGGAAGTCCTTAAAAGCGGGCAGGACGTAGTTAGGATTGCATGCCCAGCCGGTGGCGCCTCCCTCCATCTTCTCACTGGATTCGGCTGGACCAGCAGAGCAAACCTACACAATGAAAAAAAACATTAATATGCAGTTCTATTAAATGTTCAGATAGCTCCTCACCTCAGCTTGCTGCCTTTTCTGGTACATGACTATGAATTTAGCCAACCTGGGTAAATCGTCCTCTTCCAAGCCAAAAATCTGGAAGCAAGAAAAGACACTCCAGAAGCTGGTCGAGGCCTCCAGAAGTCAAGAAAGATAACGGAAGCGAACTCACGGTGAAAAGAGTCTCGAGCTTCACAATGTTCTGCTCCTTCTTGTCCAAGCTTTCCAGCAGCTGGAGTCTGTCCTCTGTCATGAAGCCCTGTGAAACGACGATGGAGAATTTTCAACCAGACACTCGCATTTTCAGGTATTTCAGGTAAATTGTCATTATGTGGGGCTCACCAACTCATCACATAAAAACTCCATAAGTTCCTTCATGGTCTCCAAGGGCACTTTCTCTTCCTCTTCTGATGCTGCAGCTTCAATATCCATCTCGGCGGAGCTGTCAAGCGTGGTTTGATCCATGATGGCCTGTTTCCAAAGGAGGTCTGGACCGGGTAGATCCATGGAGGATGCCGCAGGAGGTCTCGCCCAGGGAAGGCCGAGAACCTGCTTATAAATGACGGAATCGATGAGCAGAGCCTTCTCCGCTTGTTGCCTCACCTCCTTGTCAAGCATTTTCCAGGTTTCTTCAAATTGTTTGGCGTCTGAGACAGCAAAGTGCCTAAAGGATAAAGGTGGTAAGTATATAGAGAGTTCAGGCCTAATGTGTGATCTCACTTGATTCTCTGCTGCATGCGCTGGTATTGCTCGATGCTGCGTTTGTAGTCGTTGGACAAACGGCTGTTCTCTTTCGCGGATTGTTTCTTGCTGCTCGAATAGGTGAGTCTTAAGTCTTTCAGCTCTGTCTGTAGACTGGGATACAAAACATACAGTTTTGTTGTTTTAATTAATAATATTGAAATAATAAGAGAACAATGACTAGTAGTAAAGTTGTACTAAAAGTAGTACTGATCAGTAATCGGTGTCAGCGAAAAATAATTTTCCTACGAGGACCAACAAATAAATCTTATCTACGCTCGTTGTTGTGTTGGATGTGTGATTTGCTGCCATCTAGCGGTGGAGGTTTGAAGTAGACGTCGAAGAAGTTGAAAATTGGGCAAGCAACAGATCGAATCGGGCAAAAGTTGCAAGTCGAGATGTTTTAGATTTACCTGAGGATTCTGCTCTTCATGTTGGCCAGATTGTGCATCTCTCTGTCATCCTTCTCTTTAATGTAGTTTATACTGCCAAGCAGATTGTCGGCCATTATCTGCTGATATTCCCTTTCCAGATCCTTAATAAAAGGAAAGTTTGTGATTTAATACCTAATTGTCTTTTTTATAAGCATCAGATCTAGTACACATCAAAAGAGACATCTATAATATTAATTCAATTTATTGTTCATTTTCATTCAATTATACTATACAACAAAAATAAAGGCTTTCTATTCTATTTTATTATGTTGTATTGTATTCTATGAAGGCATACAAAGCATCAAATTCATAGAAGACAGTTGAGCTACAACAATTAAAGGTGTAAATATTTGGTCGACACATTAACAAAATCTTGCCATAAGTTTTGCGCAAGCGAATACACGAATAGTCAAAAGTTTTGAAAAACCTTCAAATTTAGTATTTTTATTTGTTCCCCCATACTGTAAATCATTATTAAAGGCATCCAAACAAGCTATTTTTTTGTTTAAAGAATCTACAACAGGCTTTTGATTTTTTTGCCAAGATGGCAACTTTGCACATTTCCTATATTTTTTTCACTCATCTTCTGATGTGGATGATGACATATGACCTGAAATGACGCACACTTTTGAAGGTGTTCAAACAGGGAATCAAACCAAAATGCGACTCACAAGAATACTGCAAACAAATCATTGACTTTATCACTTCATATTTCATGATGTGGAATCATGTGGAATGTACTTTTAACCCCTGCGCGTTTTTTTTCTTCATATCAAAATGCATTTCACATAAAAGGGAAAAAAAGAAAAAAAAACACTGGGGAGCTGAAATTTCACCCAGATGGTGACAAAATGTCAAAGTTCGTCCACTTTTGCGAGAAGGTTGTGGAAGAAATGGACCCCAAAAATGGTCAAAATACTACACAAGGGATAAACAGCCCTTCTCATTTAATCTTTGAAAAAAAAAAATCTAATAAAGGTCCATAAGCCTCACACAAATGATCTTCATACCTGAAACTCAGCAAAGTGCTCGGCCTTCAGTGCATCATATTCATATTCCGGCTCCATCATCAAGTTGTAAATTTTGGCTTCGTACTCCTCCACCGTCTTCTTTCTTTCTGCAAGCCTCTCTTGCTGCAAGAAGACGCGCCATCATTTGCATGTGCATACGATGCATTCAAAACGGTAATGTAAAAGTTTTTGTCTCCTGACCTGCTGGTCCCACAACTCCTTGAGGCACTGCTCCCATTCTGTTTGGTCTTTTGTGAGTAAGACGTCATGCTCTTGCTGGTACATGCTCTAATAAAAGGGTGACCATTAGTGACATGTCGGCAGCATGCGATAATGAACCCTGAGCGGGAAAGCTTTTAGCATCGATACTGATAGTGAGCGGGTAAATGTGGCGTCCTAGTAGCGTGTGTGAATGCCAAAGAGTGTTCTAATAGTTTCTGATTTTTCGTTAGTTTTTATTTCGTTTTGACTTTCAATTCGGTTCATTTTCATTCGTTTTTAGGCCAGGTTTCTTAGTTGTTGTTTTTTTGTAAATGCTGTGCTTTGGTTTTTTTTGAAGACTAAATGATCAGGATTTTTGGGGCAGATGAGCGAGTTGATAAACAACCTATGTCCGATCACTGATGTGACCAGAAAATAAGGCAATATGTCCTAAAAACATGTTTATTTACTGCATATTGATTATCAAAATGATCGATGAAGCAATTTTTTAGTTCGGGATCATTTCCAATTTAAAAAGAGTGACAAAAATATTGGTCAATTATTACAAAGTGGAACAGGCATAAACAAACAAAGTGTTGACATATTGTGTGTCTCGGTGCACCACCTAGTGGCCAAATGACTGAGGCTATTTGTGTGCCTATTGATTTAATAGACACTGGGCTTTCATCAAAAACAATATAAGCACCAATAAAGGAATTAACTTCTCAAAAAACTAGGGCTGTGTTATCCAAGAATATAACCTGCCACTGAAAACAATCTATTGCGGCTCAGTTTTAGGTGCTGAAATATTAACCACTAAACAGTCAAGGCACGAAACGTCTCAAGAAGAAGAACAGGAAGTTATTGACCTCCTAGCAGTTAACAGGAAGCTCCCCTCTTAGTTTCCTTATGAAATATTGCCGAAGCGTCATCTGTAAGTGACTTAAAGGACACTATTTAAACATGTAATGTGTGAACTAATTAACTATTTGATGGAATATCAATAGAATAATCGACTTTAAAAAGATTTGGATTCAGAACCAATAGATTTAAATTCTCGACAGCTTCTTTGATTATGTGTAGGCGTTTCCAAACTTTTGACTGGTACTGCACCTCAATCTGTTCCAGCTCTTCTCTGTAGGCCTGAGTCAGAGTACTGACGAGCTCGTCCGATTGTTGCATCATTTGATCAAGCTCCTCCGCTTGCCTCCTCAAGTCCTTCACGTAGCGATCGTCTTCACGCTTCAGCTCCTGCTCGAGTCAAAAAAAAAAAATAGAGAGAAGATGATATCATTGTCAGAGAAATACCCCTGGCACCAGTATTGCGTTTTGCTACCTGCTGGAGATCTTTGATGAGTTTTTCCTTGTCCTCGATGAGTTCCGCACACAAGAGCTGCTGCCACTTCAATTGTTCCTGCAGCTCATCGGGGATGTCCGTTTGGTCGGCCAACGACCACCTGCTAGTGATCTCCTCAAACTTCTCCTGGCCGGACTTGCATTCTTTCTCCAGTAGTTCAAAGCTGAATGGAGGACACACGTGTTTGAACCCTTGTGCCAATTTTCATCCAATAATTTGAAAGACATTTTACATCAAAGATGTAAAAACTGGGGAGCTGAAATTTCACCCAAATTTTAACCCTAACGCATCATGTAATGGCACGACCACATACAGGAAAGTGGCACCCCTCGAGTAAAATACTGTGAGAAGAATGTGGTGAAACGTGTCTCAGATATGGACACAATACTGCACAAGGGTTCCTAATTTTCACTGGGAAGATAAAAACTTACCGAATCCTGCGAGCTTCCTCCAACTCTTCTCTTCGCATGGATTCTTTGGCGTCGGCTGCAGCTTGGACGTTGTTCACTAATTCCATTAAATCTCTCTGGAGCCTCGAAATTCTTCCAGAGCTGCAGGACTGAAATGAAGGATACGCTTCATAGAGCTATACCTGTCATTTTGTACATGTATTTCTGCAAAATTGAAATTCCAAACTAAAACAATACATTGTATTGTTTCAATTGGTGGGCAGTGGAACTGCATTGATATTTACTTTTACCACGGTAAGAATATTTTAAAAGATCTAAATGGCTCATTCAATTCCAAAGACATTTTTTTAGCTATTGCAGACATTCAATGAAGGATTTAAAAGGGCTTGTAGTAAATAAAGTATTAAAAGAAGAAATTATTTTAAGGAATGAAGTATTATATGTAATATAGTACATATTTACATATAATACATGCCTCTGGGATTTAATGAGTTAAGGGATTCTACAGGCATATTATTTTTATCTTGAAACATATTCAACACGCATAACAAAACCATGCATTAAACATATTTATAACAAAAACATGCGTATCAAACACATGTAGAACTTGCATTTCTCACTTTTCTGTGCATGTCATACATGAGCAATGTACTAATACTGCAAACAACAAACACAATAATAATCATCATCGTTACCCTATCATCCGGCCATAATATCGATATACGAAATTGGAGAAAAGTCACCAGTTTATTAACCAACCTCTGCATGATGTTCTTCTAATTGAGGCAGCCTCTCCGATTTGGACGCGCTCCAAGTGCACAGGGACAATTTGCAGGACATAATCACGTGTTAGCACAGTGTTACACATTTTGCTTTGCTAAATATCAATTAAATAGATAAATTATTCAGTCTGAGAAAAAAAATAGTGCAAAAACAAGAGCTCCATTTACCTGCTTTCTGCTCGTTTAATTTCGGACAAATCCAACATTTCAATCGCTTCCTCAACGTCTTTCACTGTTTCCATAGTTATGCTGTGATCGTTTAAAAATTGTAAACGTTGTGACGAACAAGCTGCGCAGATTCCAGCAGAGTAACGAAGTACTGAGTTGTGCGACCTGTTGCTACGGCTACCGAGTGCTGCCTTCAGGGACACTTGGAAAATCGCATCACTGCGGACGGGATAAAAGTGCACAGAGTAGTTTGGTTTTATGACAAATATCTAGTTTAATGTGTTTATACTTACAAATAATAAAACAAAATACACATTTATCAAAAAAATCTAGGGATGAACGTGATAAAGTCGAAAAAAAAGTTAATTTACAGCTAGACAAAACATTACATTTATTCTTTTTTCGAGTCTCCACATGACCTCTTTTCATTTGTGAAGCATTTTGAGACATTGGTGATTCAGGGCTATACAAATAAAATTTGATTGATTGATATTCCAATTACCAGCAGCAAATCGGATTGTCAGGATAAAGATGTTAGAATTTACAATTTACTCCATTTACTAACATAGATCCGTTATGTACACACATGACCCACTCCACACTTGAAGAAACTTCACCGTTATAAGTGGAGCAACCGAACTACCCAAACCTGATAGACAAGAATCTGTAATACCAACACTTGTCTGTAGATGGCGCTATTGCCATGACACAAACCACACACCAACTGTACACCTGATCAAAAACATCGGCCCACTTACCCAAATGCTCGCTGTCTTGTCAAGATGATGGCGTCCAACCTCACAAAGAGGTCAGATGCTCCTGCCCTGTTAGCAGAGGTGGACCCCCCCCCATCGCATCTTTAATCTCAAGTGGCCTCCCAGGTAGTAAAGGTCTCTGACATATGATCCAGCATCTGCGATGTCACCAACAGCTGACTTGTCATAAGACCTTTGTGCAAGGACTACTAAACACTTTTTTTTTTTTTCGTTTTTAAACACGGAGCTGCTGCTGAGATTACAAACTGAATGACTGCCAGTCCAGAGTGATTCTATAATCTATAATGCGGTACGTAATCTTGGGATTGACAGACTTTGACCCCCGCTCGCAGGTGTATAATACACCCCATTCACGCTCATTTATGCTCTGTGCGAGGTTCATGGGTAATGCGCATGTGTGTGTGTGTGCTAAATCCAGGCCCCGGGGGCATATGTTTACTTCTTAGTCAACAAAGAATCATATTCATCACTGAGGCGTTGAGAGGTGCGCGGCCTCAAGGTCACTTAACCGACGGCTTAAGGTGCTGCTGCTGAGAGGGCTTGCATAATGACCTAAACGCCAACTAACACTTTCTTAACTCATTCAGTGCCAAGGACGTATTTTCATGGTTTTTAAGAATCCGGACAGTAAATACAAGATACTTAAAATTGATACTTAAGTACATTAAGAACATTAATTTCAAGATACTTAAGTATTAAATCGATACTTAAGTATCTAGGATTGAATGTCCGGACTCTTAAAAAAAATGTTCCTGGCATGGAATTAGTTAATCATCGTAACAAGGATATAAAATAGTCTACACACCCCTGATCAAATGACACGACTTTAGGATATACAAAAATGAGTCCCAAAAAATATATTCTATAATGCAACGGGGACGTAAGAAAGAGTGAAAGGCTTCAATGCATGGATTTTTTTTTTTCACCCTGGGGGGTATTTTTGCACATGCAGGTTTCGTTGTAGAGGACTTTTACTGTGATCGTAAGAAGGGACGACTTCCTGCAGGAGATCGTTATTTTGTCCAGTGCACAAAAATAACATTTTTTAGGACTCCTCAAAAAAACAGAAAGGGTTGATCGTGAAGCTTGTAAATCCTAGGGAACATCAAGATGAAATTTTAAGATTAGGAGTGAACAAAGTGGCCATTCAAAGGTGACAAATGATTTCCAAAGAGATTTTCATTATCACTAAAGCCTGAATTCAAAGCACAGTCATTTTTTTTTTTGTTGTTTTTGGCTTCTAACCCAACATAAGATGCAGAAAGGGTATGATGTAGTTGTCATACTCACTAATCATAAATTCTTAATAAATCTATTTGTGAGTGGATTAGGTGGTCGATTATTATTTGTGGAATTAGCCCGATTATCTCTGGATTTTCTTTTGTTTTTTTATATATGCAAAACAGCGATAAATCCAGCAAAAGTCAATCAGCTAACTCCACTAATGCCGTCTTCACTGGAATGACATTTTTCAATATGTATAGCATTATATGCAAAATTTCATGAATATAAAAACAACAGTAGCTAATATACATTATTTGAAATCCAGTAAGAATTTTCACGCTAGCTGTGAAAGGGATCATATGACTCGGCGTGTGTGTAATGCGCTTATCGGCGAGTTGATGGAAGCCAGTGGCTGCTCTGTAAGACCAAGAAGCCAAGAAAAAGTGTTTTAAAGAGCGCATGTGCAGCTGTCGAGATTATTGGATCTATTATCTTTATCCTGCTGTTAGATTAGCCGCTAATGACGGAGGAAAAGCCCACCCCCACGTCAGCGACTGGAACAAGGGCTGTATGAAAGCCATCAAAATCATTAGGGCTGAAGCACCATAGCCACAGCGTTGTTATATTTCCTGTCTACATGTGTTGCTGTACCCTTTGTGCTCCAATATCCAAAACTTAGTTATCACACATGAATTGTATTTCTTAACTCCTATATGGTATTGCGCATAAAGTGTTACCATTTGGCAAGCAGTTTATTGCACACACTGTTGGCAACAAGTGTAATCATCCAAATGTTCAAAATCTACCAAATGCCCCAGACGCAAGTACAAGCGGCGTTGGGGTGAATTTGGTCACCAAGGATAATGCATGACTCCTTCTTGTGACTGGCTCGAGACATTATTTCAAAACACAAAATGAGCAGACTCAATTGATCAAATAAAGTACTGTTCTGCATGTTTACAAAGGCTAAAAAACTAACAGCCTTATGTAGTGAAAATTAAAATGAAAGATATTGATAAATTGAAAATTCTACGCAAACTACTATAAAATTAAATATAATACACGTTGGTATCTTAAAAATATCCCTAGTTTTGGTACAGTCATCATACTATGGTGCACACTGTGTACTAATCCCTTATTCTCATACACTTCCATTACAATTTAAATGTTTTGACTGCTGGGAAATGACATTCTAGACATTAAGGGGAACTGAATTTTCCAGCAGACGATTCAAATATTAAACATTTCAAACTGCAGTGATTCTGACACTTCTATGTGATTGCAGCTGGACGAGCGCAATTTTGTGTACAAAAATAATCATTGTCCAAATTTTGGACCATATAAAACCATTATAATTACAATTTTTGAGATGCCTTTTAATAGGATTTATGACATTGATTTTTCTGCCATTTTTACAACATTCCGTTGAGCGGCGGTCAAACTATGTCAGCAAACAGAAAATTCTTAGTTGACCTGTGTTTCACCTCAAGACACTAGGTGGCGGTAGAGACCAGTTAATGGCTATGTCTTAAAGAGTCATCACTTCACAGGCTACAAAGACAGACCATTCGATTTTTCAATCCTTTGTGGACATTAATTTAACCTATGTATTTAACCTATGTATGTATGGATAGAACTGTTGGAAGGAAAAAATATTCATAAATAACTTTAATTATGACACCTTTAAAAGCATTTACAAAACTAGGAAAAGAAAATGCAATGCGTATAGTTTGCAAAGTGTGTGCAGATGGGTTAAAGAGGTTGTTCATGTAGAAATCCCAAAACGGACATTTTTGACGAGAATTAATATTCTTGTCAATAACTCAAAAACTAATCTCCCTGAGATATGCCTGGTTTCGTCAAAAAATATCGCATATTCTGCTGATAATGTTTTTCAGGTGGGCTTGTTAACATTTTTTCTATATGTATTCATGTAAACAAACAGGTAAATAAGGGGAAAAAAAAAAAACATGCCTAATGTTCCTCAATTTGGCACTAACAGTTGAAAACAAACACCAGGAAACAAATTAAAGAATAAGAAGAGAACAAGACAAAAGCAAGAATGTTAAAAAAAAATAGGTGTATCCACAATAGAGTGATTTTGGAAGCAATATTCAGCGCGCTCACATGACTTATGTCTGCGTGTTTGTACTTAGTAAATGCAGCCAGTGATGTGCACCCTCTTCATGTGACGGATACGGCCCACGTCAACGCTAATGGACATGGAGTACTTGCCTTGTTTGTTTGTGGCTCTCTACTAGGCTTGCATTAAAGACATAAAACCCATTTCTCAATCCATAACCAGAGAACATACTCACATTTGAGGACCGTGCGCTCGCACACACACACACACGTAAACACATAGATGTTTGTGCGGCCGGCATGTGCAACTATGTAATTAATATTAGTATTTGGAAGCGGAGATCTATTTTGTTTTTGTCGATTTTGAATCAGAAGAGCATGCTGCATAACAGAGCCGAAGCCTTCAGTGGTACTTACCTCTTGCATGCGCCTGAATTATGTCTTAGCTGTTTCACATTTTAGCATCATCGGAGAATATATCTAGAGTAAACAAGTCCATCCATTTTTGTGTATCGTAGCTTATGTCTATGATAAATACATCCATACATTTTGGTGTAAATCCGTGACATTGAAAACACATTAAGTCGATAATGCAATACGCATAATTCCGAAAAATGCAGAGTTGGCAAGTATAATGAGGCCCACCCGAAGAATAATAAACAGTGACTGTTAAAAATAGTTAACACACACTTTAAAATTCAAAACAACTTAATTTAATGACATATGCATGTCTGGCTACAACTTCATTTAAAAAGTCTACTGAAAGTTTGGGACAAAGTGATAGTTTGTTGTAGAAGCAAAGTCAAATATGTACATTGAAATCTCCAGTGTGTTTTTGACATTAAATTAATTTCAGTCCTTCAAATACTGACAGGTGAATTCAAGCTTCTGAGAGAGCCAGCCGCCGGAGCCACAAACCTCCAAAATGTGCAAAAGCTGAACACCTCTGTAGCATTGGCCATCAGCTCTGCTTGTCCTGAATGTTCATCAGAGTGGAGGTGTACGACCTTGCTCTCTTGGCTGCAAAAAATAAAAAATAAAAAATGCGGTATTGCCATTGCTTTGTGTGTGCGGTTTCATTTTCGTTCATATTTAAAGGAAAGCTGCTGTTATTGAATATTTATCACGTCACACTCCAGCGGCTTGCTTTTAAGGGAGACTTAAAAAAAAATACAACAAATAATACAGACAGCTCAATGCAATTGTCATAGTAGGCTCTTATTTTGAAGGAGGCTGGCTTCTGTTGTGTTGAACAAAATAATAAAACATAAAAGCGAAGCCTTTTTTAAAGTCTTCCTTTAAACCTATATCAAAACATGTGCAATTTGAAATATTTATTTTGGAAGCTTCAGTATGGCTGAAAAGTAACAAATATACTTGTCGGATTGAATACGTTGTTGAATAAAAAGGGCACTTATGATTGTCTTATTTTTTTTCTGCAAACATTTGCAATGGGGGCGTTCCTTGGAAAATTTGCTTTCTAAATGATTCTACATCAGCAAATACGGTCATACACCACCCACCCCGAAAAAGACGGTATCACAAATACGACCAGTGCAAAAGTCAGAGTGAAGCCCAATGTTAGGCCCTCTTATTTTTCCAATTGCATTCTTTGCCATTTAAAAACTACATTTTACGACATCATTTCGGTGCCACTTGAATTGATTGTTTAAAATGAAGTCCCTAAATGAAGGGTCCTAAAATAAAGACGAAACAAAAACATCCTTGAAAAAAAATCTCTGAATTTCTGATTTTGTCTAACCTCTCAGGCCAAAACGCCACGGATCACAACCCAAGTCCACCACCCCCCACTCCCCTTGAGCGGCCCACAAAGAGCCCTCAAAACCCCTGTCAAAATATGTGCGTGCAACAATGGGGGAATTAAGCGGGTTACTCACGGTGTATGAGCTTGCGTTTCTTTTGTTCCGAGTGAAGGAAGCTGCTCAAGTAGAAGATGATGGGCAGAAAAAGCATGAAGCTGGACACGGCAATGACGGGTACCGTCTCCTCCCGGGGGAAGGAGCATCTGAAGTTCTTACTCCAGAGCCTGCGGGTCATGTTCATCTGAGAACGAGGCAGAGTGCCAAAATAAGCGAGCACGGTGCAATATTGCCAATAAGTCAGGCCAACTTGCCGTTACCGGCTTCAGAAATGCAACATTTATAATCAGCAAGAGGATACAAGTGACATAATGAAAAGAACGGGTTCCAAAGCGAAGACGGTAATGCTGCCGTCAGCTTCCACCTTGGCCCGAATGTGCAACAAACAGCAAAAAAAGGAGCTAAGACTTTGGGAAATGTTAATCGCAACCAAATCCTTAGCTAAAAAAAAAAAAGCACCTTTCTGCAGTTTGATTATTTAGCTTGTCACGACAGAAACCTTCCCTGCGACTTATTTTTGTATTATAACGCAGTCATTTTTTTGAACCAGCGCAAAGCACTTTTGGATTAAAAAAACAAGAAACTTAACATTGTGCTGTGTTTATCCATTTTTTTAGGAAATTTTGGGACTACTTTTGCAGTAGTATTACACAGCGTATTTCATTCAGCAATTTCAAGATTGTATTGCATCATCTGTTGTATTTCATCCACTGTAAAATTGTGCCACTAATAAATTTAACAAAAATAATCACATACAACAATTTCCAAAGAAGTCACTATGACATAACTTGGCAATATGTGGTTTCATTTTCCAATTATTTTGCTCTTCATTTGAAAAGAAAGTGTTCTTGTCATGGCCTTAAACAAAAGCATTAATTAGATTTGCTAATACTTGCAGAAACTCTTTAAAAAAAATCTCATGTAGCCCCTAAAGTGCCTTCATTTACCTCCAGTGATACTTCAGAACTGCTGCCGTACTGAATTTTATTAACTGGTGGCACGGACTCTTTTAAGGATAACTTTAAGATAACAATTTGAGACGTGGCAATTTATCGATTTATCGGGCGATGACACAGCAGAAAATTCATAAATACAGTAAATATTTCTCCAAATGGCAGACAATTGCGAAATTGCAGAATGGAGGAAACGATTTGAGGAACTGCTGCACTTTCGTGACTTTGACCCTTTTAGTTTCTGATCAGTTATTAAACGGTCTTATAAAATTCACTTTAAATACAACCACAATCTACTTCTAAACTCTTGGTTTGTTGTGTATGATACAGAAAGTACTCTAAAGAGAGAAGAAAAAAAAAAAACATCGATTCAATGAAAACACACTGCAAACTTTTTACTACATTTCCTGATGTACGTACCCCATCCTCTATGTCAATACACATCGTGTCATTCTTCTCCATACCGCTGTATAACTCATTGAGGCCCTTATATGCACTCTTACAGTTTTTACACAGTTCTGTGTGGTTGCCCTGTGGAAACATGGCAAAAAATAGAAGACGTTCAGTTGCTGAGCCTCTGTGAATGCATCATAAATCAATACCTGTTGATATCTGTCAAAGCACGTGAGCGTTTGGTTGAGAGTGGACATGAAGTACAGCGTGTCATCGGTGAGGCTCTGGAATCCGTCGTTGATGCAGTCTACATGAGTGGAAAAGCAACAGATTTGTCAATTTCTGTGGGTTGTAGAATGATTTATAAGAGGAAGTCCTAGGAATTCCATCAAGTATGCAGAAACTTTCAGATGATTTCAATGCCACCTGATAAACAGCCATGTACAAATTATAAGATTTACATAAAAAACACACACACACACACACAAGCTTCAGAAGTGCATTTTCCCCTAAGACTCTTCCTTTAACAACCCTAACTAAAGGGTATACGCCCTCTTGGCTTGGAACACAAAGTTAGAAATAATACACTATATAATAGAGAGAACTGTAGGGCTGTTTAATCAAATTGTTCAAGTTAATTCATTGCTTGGGTTTGTAAAAATAAATGAATGAACTTGAATGCACACAATACTGTAGAAATGCAATCGTTGAATCACAAATGAACCATGACAGTTACAGTGTGGAACTGATCAAAGTCACATGTCTCGTTTATAAAAGTCATATGATTCATCAGCATAGGAAAAATGACTACACGATCAGAGGATGTCCAATGAAGTGTTACGGTGCACTTACTGTCACAGGCGGATTTGCTCCACAGGTCCTTCAGGTTATCAAAGAGCATATAAACCAGCATAAGACGATCACTGCGTAGAAGGCTATCCCTGCAGCTCTCATTGGCAGGACCCAACTGGATGTACATTTAGCACCAAAACAACAAAACAAGAAAAGGTTTAGCGGTGCCTCCTTGACGACAGCTGCAGGAAGAAAACGTCACAAGACCACAGTGACTCTTGATGAGACACGCAGCTCCCAAGGCAACGTTGTTGTTACCTGGTCCGAGGAGATGTTCATGTAGGTGGTCACGAGGCTGCCGTAGGCGACGAAGCAGTTTTGACAAACTTTGACCGGCCGCGCAGACCCAACCAAGCAGTTGACATAGGCCACATAGCGCTGGCCGAAGAGGCGCAGCAGCTCGCTGCAGTAGTCGCTCACCTCCAAGTTATCCGGAAAAGCAGACATCAGGCTGAGGAGAACAGGAGCATTCTCCCCCGCGGCAGCCGGCTTGAAAATTAACGACTCGCCGGTCGAAACGCGAAATGTGGCGTTTGCTGCCTCGCTTGACGCAAGAACGCGAACACACAGCATCCACGCGGTTAAAAACAAGTTTGGGCGATAAAGAGGCATGTTTGAGAGCTTAAAAGCGGCTGGATATGTCCGTCAGCCTCAAAGACCCCATGACTTCCGGGTTTGCGTATAGCGTAATCATGTGACTGTTGGAAATCTCGCGAGATGTCACTGTGAACGACGTTCCAAAACAAAACATATATTGAGAAAACAAAATAATAAAATTGTGTAAATAAGTCAAAGACGAGCTTAATTTTATTAATGGGTTTCATTCTAAACTATTTTGTACAAAATATCGATAGTTCAAGTAGATTTTTGCATTTGAACTACTGAACTACTTTTGTATTGTTGTTATCTGCTATTTTTTTGTATAATTTCAAGGTAAACCTAAATATTTTATCAAAACATAACTTCTAAATTTTATCTCTCCATTAGATGATCTATGTGTTCATTAGTAGTCCATCCATCAACCTATACTGTACATACTATCTACAGTATGTATCATCTTACTACCATTATCTATTGAGCTATCTACTCATCATCTGTCAATTTATTCACCGTCATCTGTCTTTCAGTGCGTCTTCAAGTTCATATATCTATCTATCTATCTATCTATCTATCTATCTATCTATCTATCTATCTATCTATCTATCTATCTATCTATCTATCTATCTATCTATCTATCTATCTATCCATCCATCCATCCATCCATCCATCCATCCATCCATCCATCCATCCATCCATCCATCCATCCATCCATCTATCTATCTATCTATCTATCTATCTATCTATCTATCTATCTATCTATCTATCTATCTATCTATCTATCCATCCATCCATCCATCCATCCATCCATCCATCCATCCATCCATCCATCCATCCAACCACCCACCCACCCACCTACATACCTACCTACCTACCTGTCGGTCTGTCTCTTCTCTAATATACTATTGCATGACATACTCTATTGCATGAAATAATGAGTGTCTGTCTGTCTCTTTAGTGATACACCATTGCATGAAATAATCAGAGTCAGCGTAAACGCCACGGGGCCCCCACGCTGATTGTGATAATTGTCACAAAGCCCTCGAATCAAGCCGCGGCAGTCAATGGCCACTAATGTGAAATTAGTGGCTTTTGATAAGTCTCAGGCCGCATCAATTCAGCAGTCATGGGGGCCTAATGAAAATAAGGGGGAAGAGGACGTGCACGGCAGCGTCCGCCTATCCTAATGGCCGTGCGCCAATCGGGTGGTAAATATAGGGGTCTATTCCCCCGAAATGCTGCACCCGATGGTGAGAGCAGCTCATTAACTCTTCTATCTGCTGACTAATTGCTGAGACGTGGCCTCGATCCTTTATCTTTGCCGAAAGTGAGGCCTAACTCTCAATCGGAAAAGCATGTAAGGTCCACTCGTTTTGCATCATCGACAGGATTGAAGTAGTAACTTGGACATTAGTATGACAGATAAGGCAGTGGTGGAGTTCATCCTGATTACAGCGTTATTTGCTTCTCTTCCTCTGCTGCTCTAATCAGGAGCATACCAAGTAAAAAAAAAAAAAAAATCGGCATATCATTACCGGAGATGACCGTTATTGTCAGATGCTGGGCATTCATTAGCATGTGCTAGAACCAAGAGGACAAAAATCATCAATTAGTCTGATCAAATACGTGATGATGATGATGAGAGCTCTTGAGAAACTATACATATCCAGGCTCAAGCTGTTGAACTTTCTCCTGATTTCATGAGAAAAAGGCGTCGCAAATTGTACTAAAAATGACCGGCACTTATAATCCGAGGTATTCTATGCAACATGTATACTGTAATGTCTGCTATTGTGCAGAAAATCACCCGCAAGAATGGACGGCTCGTGCTCTTGCCCGTATAAGCCGATCAACACGTTCTTAAGGGAATTTAGTAGGAAACCAAGCAAAAGTTAAGCACTGTCTTATGTTCTTCTGTGTAAAACCTCATAAAGATGAACTCTAGAAACATGGCTGCCGCCACAGAATTCAAAAACATGTGCTAGAAAAGTACATTGTTGAAATGACTTAAAAAACATGTGCAATATTTATATGAAATGAATGAAAGTTTGAATCATGTCTGCTGAAAACAAATTGAATCATCATCAGTATTGGAAAGTACTTAAGACGCCCCTACTAGACATGGCAATGAATTTTTAAGGTTGAATCTGATTGGTCAAAGTCAGATTAAAGTAGAAAATTCCATATGAAATTTATCACATCTCTTTTGCACGACAATTTTGCAATATGGTGGACTCCTAGTTCCTACAGATCCTCATTTTTTGGTGAACTGGCCCAATATGAGTAATTTATTAGCAGTTCTTCCTTTTAGCTCACAGACCCCACCCCCCTTAAGGTTAACCGTTTCAGTCCACCCTTTTTATGTGAAGTGTAATTCTTTAAACAACCAAGGGATGGTAGCGTTCTTACTGATGAGATGGTGTGAAATTGAAAGAAGAAGAACAAACCAAAAAGCATTTCAGCATATATATATATATATATATATATATATATATATATATATATATATATATATATATATATATATATATATATATATATATATATATATATATATATATATATATATATATATATTACTTTTAACCCCTCAAAATGTTTTTTTTTAACAATACATGTACTGTTGACCCCTGCTTTAGGTACCAGGCCAGCATGTGAATAGTGAAAATCTGAAAATAATGCAAAATGCTATTTCATTCGTTATAAAACGACCCGGTCGATTAATCAGTATTTCTTTTGAGAAAAATCATCATCGGCCTGAAAAAAATCCATATTGGTTGATCCTGCTTTTTACAGACACATGTGACAGACGTAGATACAATTTTCGAAAAACGTTTTCATATGTTTTTTTGTTTGTTTGTTTGTTTTTTAAAAGAAAAAAATCAATACCAGGTATCTACTTACATATACAAATTCATTTTTCTGTGTTGGGCTTGAGAATGGTTCCAAAATATTCTGGAACCGAATGAGTCGATTATCTAAATGATTTAGTTTAGTCTAGTGGGGCCATCTGCGTAGCTAGAACCTTTTTGAACATATATTTTATCGACGTGTTTATGTTGCGAACGTTTTGCCCTTCCAACTACACAGGTTAACTCCCATTGGCCTTAAACTTGGCTCTTTGGCGCGGTGGAGAGAAAAGTAGCTGTAAAGTTATGCAGAAGTTATTCTTCATCCCTCGGGCCGTCCCTAATCCGCCCAAAACCTCATTCTTTCATCGGAGAACTGTGCCTCCTTTCTTGCGCCCCCCTCTCTATACAACATAAAGTCAGACTGCATTTAATGGTTATGTCGCGATGGGAGAGGGTCTTTCTTCTTCGCCCTTTCTCCCCGATATCGCCCTTTTTCGTCGTGTGAGTCTCCCAACCCGCGGGGACCCCCATATTCTTCCCTCGGCGTCTGACTCGAATCGCAAACTAACCCTGATTTTCACCACTTTGCTGGGAATCGCGGGGAGTGATAATAGAGATTTCGCTTTCATTTTTTACGCTTGACTTGGTTATTGTTGCTCTGCTCCTCTCCCGTGAGTCTCCTCTTTTCTAGGGATTAAGCCCTGACTTCGTCCCCGCTATACTGGCTGCCGAAGTGGCCCCGGGCCCCGGGATGACAATTGACGCAGATCAAGGCGGCCCTATTCTGGTCTTTCAAGAGCTCACTCCAGTTGAAATGAAGCAGTTGGACCGGACACGAGGGATGCTCTTCGCTTTGCTTCACACAAATCAATGGCGACAGTGAAGGTTACATGTTGCGTTTTGCTTAAAAAGCCGTGGAAGCATTTGTTGAATGTCAACAATATCCATATAAGGTCTAGAAGATGCTACACTCCTAAAATTTCCAAAAAGAACACAATTATGCGTCAAAAAGGGACCGATGCAATATTTGTGTCAATATAACCCAGATTTCTGAGTTAATTCAAAACAAGTCACTTTGTTGAGGTTGTCTTTTACAAAACCACCCATTTTGTTTCGCGTAAAGTTGGGTCAGATTAGCCCAAACATTGAGTAGGAGTTTTTTTTAAACCCGCAAATTGGGTATTTTTAGCCCAGCGCTTCCCAATTCTATTTTGCAAAAGAGGTATTTAGCATTTTTCATGCCCCCACTAAAAGAAAAAATACTAAATTAAATTAAAACATTGTCCATTTTTTTGTCATAGACTTGCTCATGTTTCGTTTGAGAAAGAGCTTCATTAGCATCTTTGTTGCTATCATTAGCTGTCGCTGCAGTCACAGCTGGGTGCTTTGCATTGATGTGAGAAGCTAAACTTGAACTGCTTCTGAGATAAGCAAGTTCCTTTTTTTATACTAAGAATCCATATCACACTACTTTTATCAATGATACCGTTAGGGCAATTTTTTTTAAAATTGTTTTATTATTAAGTTAAATGTACTATTTCATGGATTCACAACACTCACGTGCTTCTCCAATTTTACATTTTCTTCACTTTTGCCCTCCAACCCACAACAGGAGGGCATGCCTTACTGACAGCCAATCAGTGTCCACTTCACAGTGTGATTGATCATTGCTCTCCAACTCTTAACAACTCAAGCACAAGAAGCCCAATGCATAAAAACAGATCTGATTAGCAAACCAACAACAAAGAATTAGAGAAATTGGTTTATTTGTCTTTAAAGTGAAAAGTCAAAAAAATAACCCAGAACAGGTGACAAGCGGACATAGTCAACTTTGTCTAATAGAATTCTGCAAGTTTAATACAACATACGATGCAAAAGGTCATGGACAGATCAATTTAATTTCTCAAACAAACTACTGGGAGTTTAATTGGGGACCTTCTCTGCCTCTTCTTCTTGTCCTTAATGAATGGCGGATGGCCAAATTGAGGAAACCAGAACAGACCCAACAAGACTGAACAAGGATGTATTTACTATGTTTCATTTTACATACCTGACTGACGACATCATTCATCAATTAGCAATTGATTAATTAGACATTGACTCGATAGCGATCATAGATTTAGCTTAAAACGCAAGATATTTGTTCACCCGTGTAGTCATCACCGCAACAGCGTTTATGCATTGACTGTGTCAACTTCAATCAGGCTGTTGACGGAGTACTGCGCACCCTTGCATGGGTCATTTGGGTCGGCCCTCTCCTAGGAGAGCCGCCCCGGTGCTCGTACAGCGAGAAGGGGAGGCGGCGGGCGCTGGGATAATTACCAAACACGCAGACGACCGCAGCCACACAAAAGCCGCTTTGACTTCCTCACTGCTGGTCGCCCCGGAGAGAGGACGGTCCCCGCTCAACTCCAGAACACCTCTCATGGCTCCCGAGAAGCCCGGACGTCGTGTTCCATAACAAGACGCGAAAGTGACTTCTTTCAGCTCCACTGAACTGAACATAAACCCCCTGCAACAACCTCCAGTGGTCAAACGGAACAGGAGAAGACGGGTGGGCTGGGACGGGGCCCCGGGTAGGATTGACGGGTGGTTCGATAAAGTTGTTATTTGCTTTAATGCAACACGTGGTGGTCAAAGTCTGGTTAGAGGGAAGGCCGCACCGCCATATAAGCTGTAGCATATAAAATAAATAAATAAATAAATAAATTTTATATATATATATATATATATGAATAAATAAAAATAAATGACTGTGGGGTTTTTTTTGTTTTTTACTTCATGTCTGGTAGGTCACCCCCACCTTCTACAGGCGGTGACACGGCCATGAAAGCAAAACGTGCTGTAAACATAATGGGCCTCGGGGGTGATTGTTTCTGGCAGGCTACAAAACATGTCAGCCCTCCCCTCAAATTAGTCCCCTAGGAGGGGATGGATGGGTGGAGTGGTGGGGGTCACGTCCCACGGGAGGCAGTAACATGATGGCATGCCTGCACATACTAGCTTAAACATGCATCATGCGGGTACCATTTAACACTGGTAAAAAAATAAATAAAAATAAAAAATCTGTTTCAGCAGCCATCTTAATAATGGGATCACCACTCATCCACAGGTTTTTTAAAAAAATTAAATCATAATAATCATGTTCTGTCATTTAAAGCAGTGGTCCTCAAATGGGCATATGTGAAGGTACTTTGGTGGTACGTGAGATATTTAATTTCTTTATTTATTTATTTTTTCAAATTAAAAGCAAATTAATTGGAATATAAAGCTTTTTGCTAAATCTTGTTCGATATCAGATTGAATAATAAGGGTGCCAATTTTGACCCCAGTGGAACTCCACAGGTCAGTCAAGTGGTCTGAGAATCAGTTAACACATTTAATAACCCTTGTGTGGTATTTTGACCAATCCTTTGATCTTTACATCAAAGAGAAAGCATTGAAAAAAGATTCTAGTGTGCTGAAATTTCACCGATGGTGACAACATGCCACATTTCAAGATGGCACCACCGCTTAGTAGTGCTATCCGTTGGCTAAAATACTGCAAGAATAACATGACAGAAACTGACCCAGAAATGGTCAAAATACTGCACAAGATAATATTTAAGGCTAGATGTTAAGTTTTAACCCCGTTCCTCGGGGGTTATCCGTGCCTCCCCTGCCATTGCCTCTCGCCCCATTATTTGCAAAGGACTGGCTTAAGGGAAACAGGTACAGGTTGAATAATAAGGGTCACAAGATTGACCCATGGGGAACTCCACGGATCATAGCTATGTCATCTAAGAAAAAGTTAGCATTTCAAAGTGAAACTATAATAATAATATCTCCTATTAAAAAAGCACCAGACGCATGATCCCGAACTTGAAGTGGCCAGGTTGCACAAGAAGAAAAGTGTTTCTGTGTTTATTAGCATTAGCCTTGATTTGCGTTAATGAGTTGCTGGGGGGAGTCACGAAAAAGTCTGGATGTGCCGGGGGCGGATTCAGCCCAGATGCGGGCGGCGACGTTAACTTTGAGTGGTTCCCTCTCTCCCTCCCTCCGCCTCCCTCCTACTTCCCAAGACCCCAGGTTGCCTTTGCATGACATCATCCCCAAACTATGCCCCCCACATCCTCCCCACACCCATGTGAATCTGAGCTGTCACAATCGACAGCCGGCCCACCATTAAACTGTACGCCGGCCCCATACGTTTCCCCTCTCTTCTTCACCACCTCCTCCTCCCTCCTTCTTCTTCTTTCTGAACCCCCAGAAAGGCATTGTTTGAGTCAGGGCCTGATCAAAAAACTGTTGCCCGCCAACCACGGGGCTTTCTGTAAATTCAATGAGGCCACCTTAAAGATTTTCCTAATTAATGGATGACATCTTTGGCTGGAGGAGAGGCGAGGCATTCTGCTGCGGCTCGCTCTTTGTTCGCCTCCTAATTAACTTTCCCAGGTCACTCAGGTCCCCGCAACCTGCGAGTGAAGAGCTCCCATTGAGGAGGCAGTTGTAAACTTACTTTTTTCTTGCCTCGCCACTTAAAAGGGGAAAGCAACTATAGGGAACAGAAAATATCCTATTTAAGTCCTTTGTGCGTGAACTGCTTGCACATGTTCCAATAAAGGAAGTCTTCTAAATAAGCTGCCGTGTTGCACTCCGCTACCCCCCCCCCCCCCCCCCCCCCCCCCCTGGTCCTTGTCCCACCTCTTTTCTCTCCCAGGTTATGAATGATAGCTGCGGGCTGAGTGAGGTGAGGGGAGGGCGGGGACACGGGGCCAAAGGACAGCATCTGGGCACTGTGGAATTGTGACCGTCTAGAACTTTAAGGGAATTTTTGGGATACATTTTAAGGTATGCCACTTTGCCCTAAATTGGCAGTTTTGCCATTTTAACTTTAGTTTATTTTTGTAAACCTAGTCAAATACAGCTGATAGCTACAAGTTATATTTTGAAAACGTCATATCACCACAATCAACTCATTCAGTCCCCATTTTTAAGCCCACACATTCAACCCCAGGTATTTACATACATTTTTTAATTGTTTTTGAAAAAAAAAGAGGATCTAAAAATGGCTGGTAAAAATTGATTTTAGTACTAATGCTAATTGAAGACTTTAGTGCCGAAAATAATTGGTTACTTATACCATACGCACATAATGGAATGAGCGAGCAAATAGAACGTAGTTGGCTGTTAGCATGACTAAAAAAATATATTTCTAATATTTAAAGTGACACTATGTAAAATTTAGACTGTTTTTCATTAAAAATGAATACATTAAATGATTCTAAATTTCAAAAACTTCCAAATAAATGTGTTCTTAATGACCAACACTATATTTTAAATATACTAGGTTGTTGTTTTTAAGTCCAGACATTCAATCCTGTGTATATATTCTTTACATTTTTTTAAGTGTTTTGGCTAAATGACAGTTTAAAAATGACTGTTACGAAATGAATTACTATTAAGTATTGAGGTAATAAAGTTCTTTAGATAAATATAAGTAACTAATTACCTCAGGTACTAAATTAATTGTTTAATTTAGAACTTAATTCAATTAATTACAGCCATTTTTAGATGCACTTTCTGATATACACTTGAAAGGAATTGCCAAAAACAGGAATAAGTATTGGTTGTAATTGGATGTTTGGGCTCCTAAAAAAGCAAAAATATGTCTTTGGGACTGATGACTTAATCAAATCATTTAATTTATAAGTTATCCTCCTGCTATTATTTCTAACGTTTTACGAAATTTAAAGCAACCTCCAAAGATAACCCTTGAACTTTGACAGCCCTAACTGTAATATAACCCAATTTATTATTTTAAGGAAAGTCTGTACCCAAAGTTGTTGCCCCCCCCCCCAAAAAAAAAAAAAAAAAAAAAAAAAAAAAAAAAAATATATATATATATATATATATATATATATATATATATATATATATATATATATATATATATATATATATATATATATATATATATATATATCGTGCACACACTCAAGAGTATTTTTCATTGGTATGTGTGTGACTAATGTTCCATTATTTCCTATGGAGAGAAACTTGGACCTCTAAATCAGCAGGCTCACTAAGAATTAACGCTGACTAGAGACTGCGACCTTTGAACCTGACTTGGCAGCAGGCAAACGTCAGGTAAAGTGGGTCAGAAAGCGAGACTGAGCGCTAAACAGAGCAGATGAATGAGTCCTGGGTTGAGTGCTGGGAGCCAGTGCAATGGATTCGGGTCATTCCCTGTGACAGCTCATTGCCTTTTAATATTACCATTAGTATAATGATGACAATATAAATTGTCAAAAAAAGTCACTTTTTTTAATCCTCTCCAGGCCGACGTTGCAGATTTGCAGCAATGTAATGAGAATTCCTTAACGATTTTACATGAATTCATTCAATCTCACAGGCATACTGTATTTTTTATTTTTTATTTTTAAGTCCAGACATTCAACTCAAAAAACTTTTTCAAATGATGTGAAAGATTTATTGAACCTTTCAAACTTCATTTGTCTTGGTACACAAAAAAAAAAAAAAATCATCAACATGTGTCCCCTTTTGGATCATAGAAAAGATCCGTTATCAGAAATAAGTAACTAATTATTAATAAATATTTGTCGGCAAAACATAATCAAAATAAAGTGTCGGACCTCAAAAAGAAATAATTATAAATAAATATTTGTCCAAAGAAAATGATTAAACACAAATCATCTGTTTTATAGTATAGTTAACCAACATTTTTCAAACTCTAGATCAAAAATAACCCATTTTTGACCCAATTCGGGTTCTTTTGGACCCAAGAGTTTCTCGAGCCCGTAATGTAAGATGAGCGAATGCGCGCACCTGTTTCTGAGTCAAAGCCGGTGTCTGGGCTCTCGCGTATTTGTCTTTGCAGTGTCAACACACTAAGCCCCTCTACTCAGCTGTCATAATTTGTTAAATGAGTCTTTTCACAGAGAAACGGTTAGACGGGTTTGAGGGGGGGAAAAAAAAGCCTGCTCTTCACTACCCACTGAAAGCAAAAGTCCATCCCGAGAGGGGAACCCAAGGGCGACATCAGAGCGATTTCAGAGCAGCCAGTGATGGCATCTCTGTATATTTGAATATTAATGACCGACGGGCCCCTCTAAGCCTCCGACAGGTGCCCCCTGCCGCACTTGAGCCGGGGATGGCTGCGCGTCCGTCTAGCGTCCGCGAAGGCGGCGAGCGAAGAAGACGAGGAAAGGCCGGACGGCGAGTTTTCGAGTCACTTTCCCCGGGCCGAAACATAGGTGGATAGCGGCCCCCCTCGCGCCAGCACCGGCGCCCCTTGAGAAAGAGATTGACTTTTGTTTGGAGTTTGTGAGAAGTGGGAATCAGAAGCGGGACAATGGGACTCCCCACGGTGAGAGGCTGAGAGGAGCCATCTCAAATCAGTCAGCCAGGGGACTGACTAATCCGTCCATTGTCCCTCCCCAGCCACCGGCCGCACATCAACACATTCGCCCCCCATTGTCCCCCACCCTCGTGCAGCGGGATTTGCTCTCCCCATCAGCCAGTTTTGTCCAAGGCAGTTCGAGCGGAAGTTTCTCACTGACAATTTGCCCCAAATAGATTTGTCAGAGCGTCCAAACTGCGCCGTGCCGGCCCGGTGTTTTTTCCCGGGTTTGGGTTCTGAGCTCTCAGAATCTCTCGTCGGGACTTTGCACAAGTGTGCAGATGTGCAGATGGGCCTCAGGCATACGACAACACCGCATGCTGCCGAGGCTCCGGCCGGATGTTTGTGGGGTTGATTTTTAAGAGCGGTCTAGCGGTTAGCACGTCTGCGATACTTTTCTGAGGTTTGGGGTTCAAATCTAACAGTCAACCCTCCTTTGTGTTCGAAAAAATACACTTTTAAAACTCCCAGGTCAGTCTGGTTCATAATTTGGGTCAAAATAACGCTGACTGACCATTTCAGTCAATTTAAGGCAACTGTCTGTTTTTTATTTTTTTGTTGTTTTTGACCCAGCAGTTTTAACTGTCGGCAAGTGGCACATGTTTCTTTAGTTTTGGCCTTCAAATCATCATCATCATTCTGTACTCTAAAAACACTACTCAATACTCGTGGGTCAATTTGGGTCACAACTTGAGAAAAAAATCGAAAACGAAAACTGACTGACCCTGAAAAAAAAAGTTGAGAAAAAAAAATGCACGATGAACAACCCAACCCAAGCAACCCCATAAATGGGTCGTTTTGTACAAGACAACCTAAAAAAATGGACCCAAATTGACCCAAATATAGGGTTTGTCCATATTTGACCCATAATTGGATTATTTCTGACCCCTCTGTCTTATCGAGTACACCCAATATGGGTTAAAACTGGACCAAGCTACTTGTCTGAACTACCCCTTCCACCCAACTTTCTAGGGTTTTTAGGTTATTTCGTATTACATGCCCCCCAAAATTCAGTCATTTTACACGGAAGATGTTGGGTCAAACTGAACCCACTATTTATGATCCAGTGCATTTGAATGCCTGAGCTCTGTTTTAGCTATTCTTCCCCCCTAAAAAAATCGGACAAAAAAAAAGAACGAGTAACTGTTTCCTCTCAACGGAGTACAACATATTTTTACTTAATGATTATTTTCAAACATTTAAAGCGCACGAAACACATCTGTAATATCGCTCGACTGGTCTTTTAAGCTCCATCTACCTCCAAAAAGCTTGGGGACAGGTAACCTGAACCGCTGTATAGAACTGTCCGTGGTGCTGAAACCTGTCTCGTTCTTTGCGTGTTGCAGGTAGCATAGTGGATTGCAGGTCTGCCTCACAGTAGAGGGGGGGTATCAAACTCATTGTTTTCGTGAGCCACATTGTAGTTAAGCTTTCTGTCGGAGAGGCGGAATGACCTTGAAGTCAAATACATTTTAAGAGTGTTCCTCACACAGTTACCTTTTTTGAGTTTTGAGATCAGAGGCAGGTAAAAACTGTTCAAAAAATATATTTTTAAATGTTTGGATGGATGGATGGATGGATGGATGGATGGATGGATGGATGGATGGATGGATGGATGGATGGATGGATGGATGGATGGATGGATGGATGGATGGATGGATGGAAGGAAGGTAGGTAGGAAGGAAGATAGGAAGGAAGGAAGGTAAAATAGAAAAAAGGAAGAAATATGAAGGAAGAAATGTGAGAAGGAGAGGAAGGAAGGGAGGAAGGAAGGAAGGAAGGGAGGTAAGTAGGTAGGTAGGTAGGTAGGTAGGTAGGTAGGTAGGTAGGTAGGTAGGTAGGTAGGTAGGTAGGGAGGAAGGAAGGAAGGAAGGAAGGAAGGAAGGAAGGAAGGAAGGAAGGAAGGAAGGAAGGAAGGAAGGAAGGAAGGAAAATTAGAAAAAGGAAGGAATATCAAGGAAGAAATGTGAAAGGAGAGGATGGAAGGAAGGAAGGAAGGAAGGAAGGAAGGAAGGAAGGAAGGAAGGAAGGAAGGTAGGTAGGAAAGAAGGATGGAAGGAAAATTAGAAAAAAGGAAGGAGTATCAAGGAAGAAATGTGAGAGAAGGAGAGGATGGAAGGAAGGAAGGAAGGAAGGAAGGAAGGAAGGAAGGAAGGAAGGAAGGAAGGAAGGAAGGAAGGAAGGAAGGAAGGAAAGAAGGAAGGAAGGAAGGAAAGAAGGAAACAGTGAATAAATGAAAAAGAGAAAATGAGAGAAAAGGAAGGAAGGAATGTCAAAGAAAAAAAAGAAAAAAGAAGAAATGAGAAAGGAGAGAAAATGAAAGAAAGAAGGACCAAAGATATGTGAAGGAAGGAAGAAATAAAGAATGAATGAAAGTAAAAGAAGGAACAAAGCAGTGAAGGAAGGAAGGAGGGAAATGGAGACAACTTGCAAGTTTGGTATTCAAGCCAAAATATTCAAATCATTATTTTTGTTTGATAGTTTGACACCTGTGCAGTAGAGAGCCCCGGGTTCAATTCTTGTCTCCGGCCTTCCAACACGAATTTAGCATGTTGTGGGGACTTACCCAAAAATGTGCTTTGAGCAGCAGCGCTGATCGCTTCGGGTCACTTTAAAAGCCGGCACAGCTTCACTAGAGCGTTTACCAGGCTTGAAATCTCTCCATTATTCGCTCCCTGGTGCTTAGTGACTTCTTGCTAAACCAATTGCTTTCCGCCTGGTTGCTTATAGAGACCTGCGAAGTCATAAGAAATCATTGTCTGTGGTCGGTTCCAGCAGCAAAAAAAAAAAAAAAATCTCACAGACGCGCATACAAGTGGGATGCTTCCAAAAACAGGTTTTGCGATGACTTAATTCCTCGTTTAATATCATCTTGAAGTATATGGTAAATATCTGCATGAAAAAGCGCTCCCCTGATTCAACAAAAAAAAAGAAAGAAAAACAGACACACAATCGACTGCACCCTTTGTTGTTGGCAACATTTGATTGAGTGTCTAAGGAGAAGATTGAGAAAGTGAAAGAAGGCAACCAGGGCAACCGCGATGTTGGTTATATTTGTGTAAAGGCTATCAGTGAATGACGAGGATTAGGACGCGTTAAGGAGATTATGGCAAACTTTCGCCATTCAGCCGCCGGCAGCCACCCACGCACACGCGCGCACGCGGGACATCCCCACGCACGCGCATAACGCACTTACGCTTCTAAACTTTTGCTGAAAGATGGCAAAAGTCACTCATGCTGTATACGTCACACGGGCATTTTGCTGTTGTTTTCTTTGTAATTATTTTTTTGGTTTGTTTTTGGTCCGAGTAATAAAGGTGAGAAAAATGGTGATGGTAACTTCAAGGTTACTTAGCGGCAAGTACCTACCTACAAGGTTATTATAGATGTTTTTAAGATGTCAATATTATTCCTATAATATAATTGGCCGGATTAATGACATTTATGCACTTTATTTGGCTTTGTTTTTGATTTAACCTTAATTTACCATTTTTGTGTAAAACATTAAATGTATCACGTACAAATACAATTATGATTATTACCATTGCACGAAAATTCAGAGGGTTTTTTTCGTCATTTGTTTAAATCTGTGATTTTTAATTATGGCCTGGCACACACTCACACACACATCACACACAGAGTATACAAATGAACAAATGTGCAGTGTACATTTTTTTACATGTATTTAAATATACACAAACACACACACACACAGTATAGTTCATTATTACTGTCTTATCTATGACTGTTATTTTTTGTTTGTGTTTTTGTTTTATTGCCTACTTTATTATTTGCTCGATTATGGAATGTAGTCTGCCCGGGGAAGTGAACTGAATAAGAATTTTTTGTTTAGTATTACTATGCAGATGACAATAAAACTCTTGAATCTTGAAGAACATATATATATATATATATATATATATATATATATATATATATATATATATTTAGATTAAGATTTATATGTATGTATGAATCTCAACGGAGTACAACTTAATCTCTCAAATCCTCTAGGGTTGTTAGATGGATTAAAAAAAAAACGTTGGGTCATATTGACCCAAATATTGGGTCGATCATTTTTTGGGCCTATAATTGGGTAATTTTTAATCAGAGTGTAGGTGTGAAAGTGTGCCGTCTTTATTCTCACTATTTAATGTAAAAACGCAAACTTTTATACATGACATTTAGGAGTTTTCTGAGTATTGCATCACATCTGTGCCTGATATCTTGTATACCGAAACGCATTCCGATCTTTTCAATCGCTCTCATTAGTCAGCCCAGGTGTACCTAATGCTGTGCCCGCTTTGAGGCCTTCCAAAAAAATCAAAGAGACGTGCGAATGAATTCATACCGCGCATCAAAGCTGCAGGTTGCGAGACACCAAAGACACAATGGTTAATTGCAATTAAATACGCCTCCCGCCTTGCCCCATGTCCGCTTAAATCGACACTTTGTGCGGCCATATGGCCCCCGGCGCACCGTGGGAAGAAGGACAATTAAAAACAGAATATGGATTTCTGGAGTTACCCGGGGAGAGCGCAGCAAGCTGTCAAGGTCAGGGTGTCAAGAGAGGACCCCGGTGTCCCCAGTGGCGTGGGCTTGGGGGGGTGCTGCAGGAAGAGAAATGACTAACTTTGACACATGCTTTTCTTGCTGGAACAAGCAATGAACAAAAAAGTGAAGTGTCGTTGTTGCTTTGATATTCGTGCACATTTTTTCTGGATTTAACTGAGAAAAAAAAAGTTTTTTTTTCGTTAAACAGCAAGATTTTTTTGTCCCTTTTTGTACAGTAATAAAAAGCGCATGCGCACAAAACTTATATTTGTTGGCCTATAAGAAGAACTTTAAAAAATGTAAATAATGACAAAAATTACGCGTTTATTTGCAGGGATATTTAGCGTATAAGTAAGTGGTTCCATAACAGTGACAGGACTTTTGTAAACTTTTATTTCTTTGTGGTGGAAAGAAAGTCCATTTTCACGAAGCAAAACTTGAAATAATTTGATTAATAAAAAAAAATTTAACCTTGGAATTTTGAATTCTCTCGTCTTTTATAACACATAAAAAAAAATATTTTCTGGATTTAAAAACTTTTTAAAAGTATATGTTAGCTATGATATATATAGTTATATAACGACCATCTTTATATGTTCGTACAACTTAAGTGTAAGATGCAGTTCCGTTTCTCAAATGGTCGATTTCTTTTCAGTGGATAGCTTTTACCAAATTATAAAGAAAGTGGAAAAAAAGAGAAAAAACACAGGAGTAGCTTGTGGGCAGTGCCTTTGGATCAATGAATGAGAGCGAGAAGCGAGAGAGCGAGAGAGAGAGAGGGAGTGACGTCATGCGGGAGTTTGGTGTGGAAAGCCAAGTGGATGAAGGAAGTAGAGATCTCCACCCACCCCACCCCACCCCACCCCACTCCCCCCAACCCACCCGACACTTGTGCGAAATATTAGCAGGCTTGATTTATTGGGCCAAGTCGCAGCACAAAGTCACACCTGCGCGAACACTCACCAGTCTCAGTTCGGTTCCGGCCCAAAACATTCGGGCTTTTTCTTTTTTTTTTCGTTTTTTTTGTGCGGTATCCTCCGCCAATTCCAACTTCAAGCTTGTTGCGCATCTTGCGCAACCGCCGACGGGTCACTTTCGCCTGGCTGCGGAGTGGCTACGAATCAGTTCGCTTCGCCGGTTGGCCGGAACTTGGATGTGGGACGATGCTGAACGCGGACTCGCGGTGGAAGTTTGGCGGGGCCAACTGAAAGAAACAAGAGAGAGAATCACTTCTTTTTAATTAAAGGACCTTTTCCAGCCTGAACTTTCGACATTTGCGCATCCACAATGAGCAAAGCTGCGGGTTCAACAAGTGGCTGTTTGGATATTCTCAATGTAAAGTCGAGTAAGTAGCACTTTTTGTAATGCAAGTCAAACATACGAAATTTGGCATTTATTTCAAAGTATTCGTTTCCTTTAGCAACTGTTTGTAAAATGAAATCATGCTTATAGCGGAAACTAATGCGACATTGCGCATTGGGAAGTTATGTACACAAAAACCCATTAAATAAATTTTTATAAATCAAACAAGAGGTTTTTTTTCTGTAACGAAAATAAGTTAAGCTGTTACAGGTGTTGCAATATTTTCTTTCTCATTTCCTCTTAATTTACACTCTTTACAAACTAAGCGTTTTAATGTTTTTGGGTCAAAATGTCGAACTGTTTTTGGCCACACGACAACAATAAAAACTTATCATTCCAATAAGTACAAAAACTTAATCTAAATTACATTCCTTTCTCACGGGCCTTGTAATTTATTCCAATTAAATCACTGCAGGCTAATTGAAAATTACAATTATATCCACTTATCTCATCCAAATATGCATTATTAATGTCAAATCGCTTTTATCTTCCCTCATTAAACGTAACATTTATTAAATATAATAATTCAGAAGCATAAGTGTCACTCTGGTTTTGTCCATTGTTGCAATGACGCACAATAATATTAGAATTTATATAAACGTTTCTTTCACTGACGCACACAAAAAATAGTAAGCGGAAAAAAAATTGTCAAAAGGAGAATCAACTTGGCTCGTAATGTTTTATTTCATTTGCCTTATTTTTCGCTCCTAAAGATATCAAGGAATCTCTCGGTGTATATATATATATCACTTTTAATCCTTCCAAATAGTCAAGAAGATTAATAAAATATATCATAATAAACGGATGATATAAGTGATAATAATAAGCCCTTCATGGATTTGTTATTCTTTAATGCTGCTTATTTCCATGTTACTCTTTAGGACGGGTCACTGGTAAATCAGTGAGCAGGTGGCAAAACGTCAGTGTAATTACATAGACGCCCCCCACCCCAATCCAACCCACCACACACTTTTTTTTGTAGAATCGTATACAAAAAACTTCACTTTTTCCCCTACTTCCCTATCAAACACTTGGGAGTCCATTTCCATACACTTGATTGGAGTTCGGTGGTGCGCATTATTTTGGTGGCGCGGTGTCACTCCCTAATCCCGGGGCCGAAAGAGTCGCCGGATAAAGCAGCTGTCGAGTCCCATTATGAGGGCGACTTGGCAGCTTGTCGAGATGCGGCCAGTCAGACGAGCTTCAATGGGACAAAATCATTAAGTTAACACTCCCCCCCCAACCCAACGTCTCCGTTATGACCCCCCCTTCCACACTCCCTGGCCATTGTTTTACACTCACCCATCTTTATTGTGGAAAATGTGTACACTGAATTCCCATGGTCGGAGGGCCACTGTCCAGCGAGAGAGAGAGAGAGAGAGAGAGAGAGAGAGAGAGAGAGAGAGAGAGAGAGAGTGAGAGAGGGAGAGAGAGAAACACATTTCGTTTTTGATAGATAGTTGAATTATAATTAAATCAAGTGATGACCCCGCCCACAGTTTACGGCATAAATATAAAGCAAAAAAAGTGCATTGTAGTAGCATTAAACATTGGAAAGTTAATAAAATCACGAATTCGATGATTAGACCTTAGATAATGAAAAGTTAATCTTGATTTTTGTACCCCCCCCCAGCAAAAAATGTGATGAACAGTAATGTAATTCAATACATTGTAACGGTGTATAGAAAACAGACAAATTTAATAGGGTTAGTATTAAGATTTGTTAAGATATAACAAGCACATAGAAAAAGTAAATATATATATATAATATATATATATAATATATATATATATATATATATATATATATATATATATATATATATATATATATATATATATATATATATATATATATATATATATATATATATTACTGTATATCTATTTCAATTCGCGATTTTAATTAAAACGACTAATACATAATTGGAAATATTTATGAAGATGATTGTAACAATTAACATTAAACATGAAAAGTGATCAATGATGATGAATGGTGATGAGTGTTAATTTTTAAAGAAAGCTATGTATGACGAGAGATTTTTAATATTTATATAATACGAATAAAACGAATAAAATAGCATACATGGCTGTAAGAAGAAGGATTCGATTCAAACATTTCAAAGAAAAGCAAAACGTTTTGAAATAATAGATTGGTGGGTGGATGGAGGATAAATTAATGTTTTTTCCGAGTGGCAAAAATATATGATGGCAAAAAAAGTTAAGAAAAATAAATGTCATGATAAGAATTCGGCATTAAAGTTTGACAAAAAATATTTAAGTAATACAGCGCTATTAAACAAAAAAAATCACAGGTGGCTGCGTTGAAAAATAAAAGTATATTAATTCATCTTTTATGGTGTTATTTTTTATTACAAATAGGAACAGTAACCAAAATAATAAGCCACGTATGTTGATTCATTGAAGAAACCAACAAATAGCGAGTTGAAAAACACCAAAAAGTTCAGAAAAGTGAGCTCCAAAATCACGACTTGTTGCTGGACAATTACATTTTAAATTTCCTATACACATTTACAATTAACAAAGTTCTAAAATGCAGTTTAAATTCGTTGTCCCCGATATGACTTTTTAACTGTTCCCTCTCGCAGGTCGCATTTTGGACATCCCGTGCAAAGTGTGTGGAGACCGCAGCTCCGGCAAGCATTACGGGGTCTACGCTTGCGACGGCTGCTCGGGCTTCTTCAAGAGGAGCATTCGCCGAAATAGAACTTACGTGTGCAAGTCTGGCTCTCAGGTATCCCCCCCACCCCCACCCCCGCGTTAAAACATTCTCCCTTTTGCTCCTTTCTGACATATTTTCAACAAGTTTCGCCGTTTCCCAGCTGTGCCTGAACTCACCAAGCTGGCAGCGTTTAAATAGTTCAATGCGTCGGTGCGTTGTAATTTATCAGGTGTAATCCAATCTAATGTGATGAAAGCGAGGATTCAAGGAGTGAGGGGTGGGCTAGTATTTAACCCCCCCCCCCCCCCCCCGCCCCCCTCCCTCCCCTGCAATGAGGCTGCATCGAGGGTGGGGGGGGTCATAAATGCGTGATGATGATGATAGCACCTGGAAATTGGTCTCCTGGGAAGATAATAGTAAGGAAAGCAGCGTTCCAGCTATTATATGATAACCCTTTTTCGTATGTGTGTGTGTGTGTTTGTGTGTGTGTAGGGTGGGTGTCCCGTGGACAAAACTCACAGAAACCAATGCCGAGCATGCCGCTTGAAAAAGTGCCTGGAAGTCAACATGAATAAAGATGGTAAATAGACAGACGTTTTAAATTATGAACCATCATTTCTTGTTGAGCAATTTTTCAGTATTTGTTCGTGTGCACAGATTGGAAAACATTTTTATTATTTCTCAGTATCACCTGGCCTCTGTATGGCCTCTGCAGAGTGGAGCATGCCCCACTGAAGCAACTTATTTATATTAAGCCTTTATTGGCTGAAAATTTACTTGTATTTTCGAGTAAAAATTCAAGATAGTATATTACTGTATTATAGCAGTAGTTTAGCAGATAGTGAACAATTTTTAGTGATTTTTAGCAGATAGCATGTGTGTTATAACCCTTACAGTGGATGTTTTAAATTGAACACAAATGGTGCAGCAACACATGTGGGCAGACAACCATGTTTTCATATTTTCTCAGTACCACATGTTTTCCTCATTCCGTGACGTGATGACTGCTCCGTCAGTGCCCCTCAATGCATGCCATTATACCAAATTAAACGTTTTTTTTTTAGGCCACTATTTGGCTAACAAATTGACTTGAATTTACGATGCTATATGCTATATTGTGTAGCAGTAGTTTGGCAGATAGTGAACAATTTTGTGTGAAAGGAGAAAGCTTGGATGAGCCGACGAACAGCATGGGAAATTATTCTAAACCTTTCAGTGAATTTTTAATTCATTGACACAAATGGTGCGGCAACACATGTGGACAGACAATATAATACAGTATATAATATTTCTACATATATTCTTGATCCCCTACAAAAAAAGTCTATTAATGTGTCAGTGATATTTTTGTGATATTTTTATTCGTTGTCTGTAAACTGTATTTTGGCTAATTTGCACACACAATAATTAGCTGCAATGAAGTCATCATGATGATTCAATTCATCAAATAACAAGGAATTGAAGAATGTGGTTTTTGACCAAATGTTTCTATTATAGAGCGATAAGTTGACCTAAAAAAAAAAAAAAAAAAAAAACATGTCTAAATTGGTTTTGAAATACCGGAACTAATTTGAAAACAAATTGCTAGTAAAAAGCCAAGCATATGAAAATGATTGGTCATTCTTGTCATTTTTTAAAGAAAGATTAGAGGGAATGTTTAACATCTTTCCGGCTAATTTTACCGATGCATGATTTGGACTTTTGTTACGCCGTTTCCAGCCGTCCAACACGAAAGGGGACCCCGAACGTCCACCATCCGAAAACAGGTGGCCCTGTACTTCCGAGGTCATAAAGAGGTGAACGGCTCGTCGGCGCATTTCCCGGGTTCATCGCTGCCGGGGCCCCCCTTCTTCACCACCGTCACACAACTGGAGCCTCACACTTTGGATATGAGTACGGTGGCCAGCACGCCGGAGAGGCAGGCCATCGTCGGCCTGGCCCAGCCAACCCCAAAGGTAAAAAAACTGATTTTTTTTTTAGGATTTTTGCTTAGTTTTGAAATGATTTTAAAATTGTCTGAATTGAAAATATACTCTAGAATTAAGAATGATGCATATGATGAAAGACTATACACCTGTTTTGTTATGTTGTCTGTCTAAATGTGTTGCTGCACTATTAGTGTTCACATAAAAGGAGCTTTGACATTAAAACGACAGTAATGATTAAAGTGAAAAAGGTGACAAACTTCTTGTTAAGTCATTCAATGCCAAATCCATAATTTTACAATTATTTTTATTAAGTGTCCACATGTTCGATCCTCTGAATTTGATTTAATATTTGGCCATTTTTTTTCAAGCGTTTGGCTAAAGGAGGGTCTAAAAATGGCTAATACTAAATGAATTAAAGATGTCAAATGATATCACTTTTAGTTGACAACTAGAGGCAAAGTAGCGGACCCCTACGATGGATAATATAATGATAGCTTTATGGATCCACACAAAAAAGATATTTAGACTAGTGGGGCTGTAAAGAACATAATGCTGCCTGCCAAATAGTGAGCCAATGGCCTACCTATTTGGTGCTACTTTACAATATTATGAAATGTATAAATAAGTTCTTTTTATGAACCCATTTGCCACATAAGCCACAATTTGTTGCTTGGAATTATATTTGACGATTTATGAAGCCAAAACAGAAGGAGTGACCTGCTACTTGCCAAATTGTGAGCCCGCAGGTTGACATCTGTTATAAAGATCGGTGAATTTACCAATGATTGGAAGAGGAAATTTACATTTGTATTTTGATCCGATTATAATTTATATTCCAGCAGGGTTAGAAGTTGAAATTCTTGCCCTGAATTAGCCCATAAGAGGCACAAATCCGCCAATTAGATTTCTCACCGCTAATCCGCCGCAAGCAACACTAATCGTCGCTAAAAAGCAGGTGCCGTGGCTTGGAATTTGACCTTTGCCGCGTACAATGAGCCCGACTGTTTCCGAGGCGATGACCGCATCCCGGTTTCTCCCGCTGCAGTACCCCCACGAGGTCAGCGCCACACCCATGTACCTGTACGAGGTGGCCACTGAGTCGGTGTGCGAGTCGGCCGCCCGCCTCCTCTTCATGAGCATCAAGTGGGCCAAGAGCGTGCCCGCCTTCTCCACGCTCCCCTTATCTGACCAGGTAGGTTTAACGGCGCGTGACGGGAATTAAGGCAAACAAGAAGGGGGTGGGATTAAGGACCACGCTTAGCCTTGAGAGGAGGCCCGGGGGAGTTTGAACACGATCGCTTAGTCAAGAGAGCTTCGTGGAAATGATGACGACGTTTACCTCCACCGTCTTTCCCAAAGGTCTTACAGCCGTGAGTGATAACATCATATTGTATTATTACTTTTTATTTGTGGAAAATATGTGTAAGCACTGACCTGTATCATAATTATGGGGCCTCAGGTTTTGGTGCCACGCCCATTTACAGACATTTACCGTTGTGTAGGGCTGCAGTGATTGAGTATTTTTGGTATTCAGACATCCTGAGAAAAAAAATAAATGATTGAGTATTCAGGTGAAACGAAAACAAAGAAATGATAAACACAAAACACCAAATATTACACTTTCTCATAATATTTCCTCTCTGGAAACATTAGATTTTAGACATATACCTCCCCATACATTGTGGTCCATGTGACAAATTTGCCATTTAAAACCATCACATTTGAGTCAGCCCAGTTTATTAAAAAGTGATCAGTAGCGACAGCGACTTGTTAATCTGTGAGCATCAATGTGTGCAGTTAATCACACCTATCACGCCAGCCTATATGGAGCACTCAAGTGCTGCTAGTGAGTATTAGGTTATTTTATTTATTTATTTTTTAACAAAAGAAGGTAGCTATCTGTAAAAAATCAAGACTGACGTAGTGCCTCCTAACTCCCACGCAGTTTAGAAAGCAGAGTTTTGTTATATTTTTTCCTCAAGCTATTTTTAACATAATTGGTTAATGATGTGTAAAAACAACGGGCTAATAACATTGTTCACTGTTGTGTCCATTTTGTCAAAGCGAATTGCAATTACGACACCATTGGAAAGACCAGAATTTCCTCGTGAATAGACTGATAGATAGAAGCTTAAATGTTTTGCTTTTATATTGTATGGTAAACAGGCCATTAATTTCTTGAGATACTAGACAGTGTTATACTCAGAGGTCCCTAAAGTTTGGCTGAAGGTCCAATTCCAGTTGAAGGACACAAACCGTCAAAGCGCTTTGTAATTTTCATTTGCCCCAACTCAATAGCCTCATAAATCTTTTTTTTTTTTTTTTTTTTCAGTTGATTTTGCTGGAAGACGCATGGAGGGAATTATTTGTCCTAGGAATCGCGCAGTGGGCTATCCCCGTGGACTCTACGACTCTGCTTGCCGTTTCTGGTATGTAACCACTTCTTCCACGAGGCTTTTCCATGGCTAGACATGTCGTAACATTGTGTCATCAGCAGGG
This sequence comes from Hippichthys cyanospilos, assembly GCF_059441005.1. Lineage (NCBI taxonomy): Eukaryota > Metazoa > Chordata > Actinopteri > Syngnathiformes > Syngnathidae > Hippichthys > Hippichthys cyanospilos. Next base: position 5,238,306 of record NC_142388.1, on the reverse strand, counting down.
ATGAACACCGAAAACACGGAATCCCAGCGGATGAACAAAATCATGTCCGAGATCCAAGCGCTTCAAGAAGTGGTCACCAGGTTCCGACAGATGCGTCTGGACGCCACAGAGTTCGCATGCTTGAAATGTATCGTCACGTTCAAAGCCGGTGAGATACCGGCCGCTGTTCCCTAAACGCCTCTGATTTAGGCTTGCATTATAAAAATCTCGCTCTACCGGTTAACAGTTCCGACGCAGGGGGGAGCAGAGTTGAGGAATTTCCGCAATGCTAGCGCCATTTCCGCGTTACAGGATGAGGCACAGCTCACGCTCAACAGCTACATCCACACCAGGTAAGATTATTTGCACGAAATGTTGCAAAATAAGAATTTTCATCTTTTTTTTTTTTTTTTTTTTTTTAGTTTCAGGCACTTTGATGTGCTTGGTTATTTTTTTCAGTTTTAGACTAAGCTGTAACCCATATAAAGACTGTACAAGACAATTAACAGTTGTTGAAAGTTGATTAATATTACTTTTTTCTTTTGTTAATGTTAAAATTGATAAAAGTTTAGGCATACTTATACAATTCTTATGGATAATAATCTTATTTATAGCCAGCGCGTTGTGTGGGGGGGCGCAAGAACTTTTCTGTTTCCTGGGGGGGCTTGGAAAAATATAATTGAGGATCACTGACCTAATGCATCATTATATCAGCCATTTCTTGAACCCCCGTGATATGTTGCAGATACCCGACTCAGCCGTGTCGTTTTGGCAAGCTGCTTCTGCTTCTGCCGACCCTGCGATCAGTCGGTCCTTCCACCATCGAAGAAGTGTTCTTCAAGAAGACAATCGGCAACGTTCCTATCACCAGGCTCCTCTCCGACATGTACAAATCCAGCGACATATGACCTCATCGCTCAGCCCAACTGCTTGAATGAAAGGAACGGAACACGGGAAGGGGGATTTGGGAGGGGGGGGGGGGGGGCATCAAGACTCACCCAGCAGGCTGTAGTTAGCAGAAGCACATCTGTACGAAGGAAAACAAGTCAAGAAAACCCATTCATCAACTAGGCTGATAACAGGGACTCTTAGTCAAAGGATTAGCGTAACCACCATCATAGATTTACCTATAAAGAAGCACTCAAGTGGACAGAGGAAAGCTATTCATGTATAAATACTGATGACTACAGACTCTGAGGAGCAGCTGCCAAGTGACTTGACAAAGATATCTTCTATATGAAAAGAACTCCAAGTGTCTGTGAGACCAATGAGCTTGATGACCAATTTAATATTTTATTGCAGTGTTCAATCCCAGAGGATACCAAAAAAAAAAAAAAAAATGAGTATGGGCAAAGTCATTCACACACCCCCAATATGGTGTCAAACTCAAACACACCCAACAATGAAGACTGTGGAAAAGGCAGTTGGGGGTTCGAAATGGACATGCGACTAAAGATGGTGTGTGTATTTAAGTGTTTGTATCCAGGCACAAAATTAAAATGTTTAGGTCAACTTAAAAGTTAAGACACTAACATTGATTAAAAAAAAAAAAAAAATCAGCACTTGGGGAGCTGTTTTGTGGAATACTATGGTGTTTTTTTCTGTTGTAAATACTTGGGAGTTTTAAATATTTAGAGGTGGGAACCATATGATTAAAAGACATTGATTTGATTTAATCTTTTAACCCTTTACTGGGCACAGCGGACACCTTTCTATTTTTAAGTGTTTTTAAATCTTGTTTGTTTAGGACTTCAAAATAGAAAAGCTTCCGCTGTGCCCAGTAAAGGTTTAAATTAAAAAGGGATTTAGTGTGCTGCCACAATAGCAGTTTTAATGAAAGAAAAGCATGTACAGTATTATACACATGTGAGGTTATTATAGTTACAAAAAAATAAACTCAATATATTTAAAAAAAAAAATATTCACGAGCCAATTTAAAAATGTGATGTAAAAAAAAAAAAAAAAATACCAGTACATGTTTATCAGGGAAGCAAGTTCAGCAATCGTTAGTCGATTTTAAAAAGGTGGTTTTAAAAAAATGAAAAACATGACATTTTTTCAAATGGGAAGTGCAAAAAAATGCTTTAAAAATGATCTTGACTCATTTAATGGTTTAGCCAATAACAAAAATTGGCTAAAATATTGCCTGTGTGTTCCACAATAAAAGCAGACATTTATGTCTGTATTATTAATCTTGAGAATAATTAAGTGATGCTAAATCAGTTATATGAAAACTCGATTCGGATACCCGTCGATTTGAAGATCAATTCTTTGTTGATTAATCATTGCAACTTTGTTCATAAAACATAGAATTCCATGTTTCTGGTATGAAACTGACTTAACCTCATATTAAAAGCTGTCTGTGTAACACTGTCCTCGACTAAAAATAAAATGATTCCTGTAATTATTTTTGTTTTTAAATGTCAAGGCAGTCCAATATAATTTTCACCCCTTAGCCTTTTTAATACCCACATATTTAAAACACACATTATACATACAGACACAATTATATATATATATATATATATATATATATATATATATATATATATTTCACACACACACACAAACACACACACACACACACACACACACACAAATATTATATAAACGCAGATGCAGTTGATATTTCACCTATTTTATTGGAAAATCTTCAAAATAAACAAAAAAAACAACAAAAAAAAATGGCACAGCAGTATATAAATCTCAAAATGCGTATATAGCCAGTAGAAATACTGCAGTTCCCTCTGTGTAAATTGACTTCCTAGAAAAGCGATGGCGCTGACGGGGCAAGTGCTGGTTGCTGGACACGGACACACACACACACACACACACACACAGACCCACACACACAAACACACATGCTTCCTTTTTTGGTTGGGGGAGGTTAAACACATTTTTTTTTTTTTTTTAATTTCAAGGCCCACTAATGTGCAACATGCCAATAAGGACTATACAATAGAGTCGGCTGTGGGTCTTACATGGAAAGCCTCAAAGTTACGACGTAAATGAATATATTCAAGACGTAGCTAACGATAAATACATTTATACACCCATGTTAGTGGCATTTCCAGACGTCAAGTGATCACGTGATGCTGCGGACATTCTCTGCTTTTAAAAGGGGAAAATAAAAGTGGAAGAGGTCACAAAAGAACACTGAGGGATATGATATATGTTTTTCTTTGAAATGTTTAAATCAAACATATCTTTGATTTTTCTCTGTCTGAAAAGAACCTGAAACAGTGAAAAGGGAGAACTTTGGGTTGGGTGGTCCGAGCTCTACCGAGCGGGCGGGCCAAGTCCGATGAGGGCGGGCGGGCGGGCGGGCGGGCGGGCAGGCTGCACCATCTTCTCTCTTACTTTTTTTTTTTTTTCCCTCTTAAGCTTGTCTGACTTTGGACGGGGTGTAGTGCTTGTCCACAGATTCATCCTGTAGAAACATGTGCAGGCATTTTTCGTTCTGGGCCAGAGGATGTCCGGCCACTCTGTAAACATAACACATGACCGCGAAAGATCAGGAGGCGCTCACAAAGCACACGCGCACAAAGGTAGAAAAGGAGATGTAAGTTTCAGACTTAAAGTGAGTCACATTTAACCAGAACATACCTTAATTTACAACCGTAGCGTTGTCATACAGAAAACGATGTGAGAATAACTCCGTTCATGTTGTCCTGTTTCTTAGCAGGAATATAAACAAGCAAGTCTGTTTCTGGAAAAACATCCACCACTTGTGTGTTTGGAAAATTGGGTTTGTGCGTCAGCGAAGGTGAGATGGACCGTACCGGAAGGAATTCTATAACCAGTCAATGAGTAAACGCAACGATCGTTAAATTTGACTTGGGGAAAATCAATTTGTCATAATGCCTTTTCCATTAAAATTTGAAAGGAACATGTTCTTTCTTAAAGCCACTCTGACATGAGGCTTGACTCAGCCTCACTGTGGATGACGCACATGGGCTTATACAACAAAATACACCGTGCACCTGAGCCGGGTGGGGTTCAAAAGTAGTTTGTGGCAAAAAGTGGGGGCCGAAGTATGATTAGTCTTGCTCCTTGCTAGTTTTGACGTCCAATCAACAGTACATTCCAAAAGATCTAATCTTCACAATGATCTCAATCACTTAATAAAGCAGCCAGCTGCGACAGCGTCTCCGAATGACATGATTAATATTGATTGATATGATATTGCCTGGCATGCGTGCAACATCATAATCACCCACATATTGCCATCATTAAAAAAAAAAAAGTTTGGAAAAATTCTTGGCGCGCTTGGCATTCAAAACTGAAGCGTTGATACTTTTGCGCATGAAATTAAAATAACGATCACATCCGCAATAAAAGTCAATCCTTACAGCGGTATTGCAACTTTTGTTTGTCAGCTGAGGGGAAAAAAAAATGTGTTGATCCCGTGCAAACTCACACTGTAATTTGAGCTTCAATTATCATAAATGGAAGAAAACAAGTGCTATGTTAGGTAATTAGAAACGCCAATTAAAAAAACAGACTGCATGTGTGAGTAAAGAAGAGCGAAAATGTTGAATCAACTTGCCGCCAATGTTCATGAGCTTTTAAAAACAAATGCTGCCAAGAAGGCAGAAAATTCAAATGATTACAAGAATAAAGTACTGCACTGATAAAAACTTTAGCCGACATTTACTCAGAAGCTTCAAAGCTGTTTGCTTTTCCCCAATCTCAGATAGTGTTCTCTTTCTTGAATCTTTTAAAAACACAAATTACGCTCCTCATCTTACATACCCAAAGAAAAACTGTAACATTTGAACATAAGTGGTGCAACACAGACAGATGGTAATACAATTCAGGCATAATTTCTTCACCTGCTCTAAAAAAAAAAAAAAAACTGCAGAAATAGATTGACGTTTTCATATATTGCAAATATTTAAGATAATTGGAGATACCAATGTTTTGGGTTATGAGTAGGTAAAGACTGATTTGATTTAAAAAAAAAAAAAGTAGCGCTTTTCAATTTAGCTTTGCCTATTTTCAAATGTATTTATTAACATAAAGACATTTCTTCAGTCTATTATGGAAAGGGATAAGTTATAATTGATCGGAGGACTAATCGTTTATTTGAGGTTTACTCTGCCAAACATTAAAATTGCAATTAAAAAAAACAAAAAGTCAAGCCCTATTTTCAAACGTAGTCATTGAGCAAATATATTAAGATTGTACGTACGCCAAGGCACCAATGTCAACGGCAAAACGGGATGCACACACTATTCCCTCCATATTGGGAAAGATATACAGATAATTTTTTCAAGATTTTTTCTATTCATAATTTCCTGTGGAGGAAAAAAAAAAGAACCATCTTTGTCTAAATTACCGTATTTTTCATACTATAAAATCCACAAAACTATAAACCGCAGATTAGAACATCAGAAATTTTACAGAAAGCAGTTATATGAATTTGAAAAACTTTTTTTTTTAATTGCCTGAAAACAGCAACATCGTTTCTTCAACAGACTGAATATTCCTGCTTTTTCATCTTTCCACATTTGCTTTACTGTCGGATTGCAGGATTATAGTCCCAAAAAAAAAAAAAAAAAAATACAGTATTACTCTTGTAAGTGCCAACATCTAAACTGAAGTCTGAGATGAAGGCTTACTTGTTAAGGAACTGCTCCAGACCTTGTCTTCTCTCTTCTATGAAAGAGTCATCAAATATCCCATCATCCCCTCGGAAGGGCAGCTGCCGGATCAGCGCTTTGCCCGGGAGGGGCGGCACAACAACCTGAGAGAGAAAGCCCGGAATAAATTACTAGCAGGATCAAAATGGGACCAAAACAATGACGCGTTTCATTCAATGTATGTTCTGTAAATTGATTTCAAGAGCTGCTTGCATGGAACTGAGGTGATTCTGAAGGCGAGTAACAAACCACAAATTTGTATTCATTGGTGGAGTTGTGAAAGTACAAAACGGGTGCTGGGCCTCCTCTCACCTTGCTCTCCCTCTCCAGCTCCGCCCTGAGCCACTCAAAATCACTATAGCGCCTCCGTACACTCGACTCCTTCAGTTTGAAGATGGGAAGGTTAGTCTGAGGGGGGAAAAAATGCAAGGGGTTAAAAGGAAACACTCCTTTGGGGAGTCCAGAATCCTGATACCTGGTACTACAACTGCATTCAGTCAAACAACACATATCACTATGTGGGGTTTGCACACCTCGATACAAAAATGTTTAAAAAAATAATCATAGAACTGGTTCAAATTGCAATATAAAAATTGTGATTATTAAAATAATAATAAACGGGTGTCCAAACACCCAACAGGAGCAACGCTGGGTTAAGGACAACAATTATATGATCATATTTTGTTTTATTCATGAAAAACAAACAAACAAATGACATGTCATTTTAAGTCAACAGCAAGTGGCAAAATGGCCACCCCCTGACATGGATTTAAAAAAAAGGAAACTTTTTGTTCATCTCATTCATATTTCACAAATGCAATATTAATCAGAGATTCAAGATCAAGATTTGCTTGGAGGAACTCTCGGGTGGAGACTTTTATCAGAGCATTAGGTTAAGAAAAACTTGTTGTGTTCCCGTGAAAGCCTTTGACGGTAAACGGCCAATCAGAGACGAGTATTGCGCCACAAAAAAAGCATGAGCCATTTGACAATCGTCCCATGTGGGTGAACAAAAGTGATTTCATTTTCGTTTCTTGTACGCTTAGGGGAAAAAAAATAAAATATGGACCCCACCCCCCCACCAAAAACAGACTTTCAATCATACTCAAACTGGCCTCCAGGAGACAAAAAAAAAATCCCTTGTTTTGCTCACCAAGGTCTGCCGCTCTCAGACTATTTTGCCATTTTTTTTTTTTTTGCATGTTCGCAAGCGCGGAGGAGATGCTCGCCCATCGACGAGCACTCAAGAGCTGCGTTCTAGTTTGAAAGCGGGGAGATGTTTCGACATTGACAAAGAACACTGGCTCAAACAGCAAATTACAGCACAATGCCAAACCTATTCACTCCTCCTGACAGCACATGGCCATCCCATGACAATGCGCCGACGAGGAGGGCCTGAATGAGGATTTTCAATAGCGGCCCGCGTTCACAGAAGGTCAGAATTTACGGAAAAAAGCGCCACAAAGGCAAAGCAATTGAAGTCGGTGCAGCAGAAGTTCAGATATGAACAGCGGTCTGATCAACAGGGAGATGCCTACAACGGTGTAGGAGGAGAGTTAACTACAAGGCTGAGTAAATGGCTGCACAAAGAAAGAAAAAGAATAGTGTATGCGGGGAGGGGGGGGGGGGGGCTATTTGGTCATAAAAGAGTCGCCGAAAAACTAGACAGCTTGGGAGCTTCATCTGGACTACGCTGGACTAATTGAGGAGGGGGGGCACAAGTGGTCTTTTTGCTCTCATGGTGTCGTCCTTTCAGTCTCGTTCCTTTTTATTTCCTTTATTCTTTAATAGGGCATCTGATTTCCTGCCTTTGGGACGCTTTGTAGTGTTGCAACAGGGAAATCAATAGCATTGGTTTCCTCTGGTCAGTCATCCCAGGCTATGTGATTTGACTCAAATTTGGGAAACTAGAAAGATACGTTGGCCATGCTTCCACAAAAATGCTGTAGTCTGGTATAGTGATGCAGCCTATTGACAACTAATCAGATATCAAATTTATCGCTAACTAATTTTGATAAATGGAAAATGATTTCGGGAACTAATTTCCCAAATACTGTACCAGAATTTCAGCTCCTCAAGAGTAAATATTCAGAAAACATACTGATTATCTTCGCGTTGTGGAAAGAAGAAGAAAAAAAAAGGCATGTACATTTCGCTTTTATTTTGGGAACAACGACAAGCATTGTGTCCCATTACCTGATGTCACAGACCAAATAAGTAATCAAATCATAAAAAGGAAAAATGTTGCATTTTCAACAGTACCAGTTCAAAAATAACATCCTACTAGATAGAATTCTTAATTCAGATTAATTGATATATTAATCCATTTTAAAATTATTAATAAGATCATTTAGAGTCAGAGCAATGCTGACTTTTAAGCCGATGTCAAGTACAAGATTACCAAGTATTATGAAAAATTTGGAATGAATTAAATAAAGTATTTGTTTCCTCACAATATATTTCAATATGCGTCAACTGTATGCATAGTTTGGAAGATTATTTTTGTCCAATGTTTGAAGGGCCATTAACGGAGTCAATTGATCGGCTTGGGCCCTAAAAATAATCTAAATCTAAATAATAGCTCTTATCTGCTGCGTTACCCAGTTCAGAGCATTTTCAAAAGATGAATATCATTTGGACTTCACAGTACAACCTGTTTTCTGACTTTGATCATGACGTTGGCAAGTTGAGCTGTGATTGGTCACTACCTAAGTGACTGTGATGTCACTCTGTTGAGAACTGTCAAAAAAAAAATTCGATTTTTTTTTTAATCACTATTCCACAAAAATAATATAAACATGTATGTCGTGTTTAGACTAGTGGGGACACTTTGATCATATTGGAAAGAAATTTCTTTGACAACAGACCGTGTAAGCATTCGAGTTACAATTTGAACTCATAATTTTCTAGAAGCATGCTTAATTCCCCAGTGAAGAAAAGAAAGTCAACCTGACCCATTGGACAAAAACATGTCTGCATATCAGACTTCTCTTTGCATCTCTCTTCAGGTTCTTCCCAGGTGAAGTTGTCAATGAGCCACCCCCCCCTCTCAATTCCCAGGTCACAGGAGAAGTGGATTAGTTTAGCTTTATTGCCCCACTACTCTGGCATTAACTCCACTCGCCTGTCCCTGCTGCGTAATGTTACCTCACAGCGAGAAGCGCCGCAAAGTTAATCCCCAGCACAACAGATCACAGTTACAGGTAATCTGCCACCGCCGTGACTCTAATCCCATCATGTGCACACTGGAAAACATTTAACTGAGCATAAACCCGTGCACATACACCGACGTATTAAAAAAAAACACGCATGCAGGAGAAGTTGTGTAAATGTTTGGCCGATCGCATATTTAACGACAAAGTGGAGCTTTCGAGCCGGTTTGAACGCGCACGCTTGAAAAGCAGAATCTGAGTGAGGAGGATTGAAAGGATAGAAAGTCACCTGGCCTTGAAATCCTTTTGCCCTCTCAAACCCTGTGATTAAGAGATTGCTCCTGCAGGACAGGGGGAGGAACGCAAAGGACAAAAAGTGAAAAGTGAGAGGTCTTGCTCAGCCAAAAGGAGGCGGTGCGTGAGAGCCCTCAGAGTCAAAGATCAGGTTTCCTCAGCCTCTGTTCAATCGGGAGCCTCAATTTACAGGCCCCTGTGTCGACGTTGACACAGGAGCGGCTTTCGCCTGCTAAGGTGTCAGCGTTTTGATCATTTTCTGTGAGACACAATTTGACACTTACTTGCTCAAATGAGGATGGAATATAAACTTATATTGAGGGCAAATAGATGGAAAAAATACAGATTTAAAAGCTTGGGGAAAAACAACATAGCAATTGCGTTGCTATTGTGGAATTGGGGGGAGCGTTGCATGAACATTTTAAGTGACTTCGCCATGACAATTACAGAAAAAAAATACCTGCTGAGCATTGTTTGGATATATTTTTAGGGGTGCACTGGCCAGGACCATCGCCAAATTCTGAAGTTTTGGGGGAAGGGGGAGATTGGCTGAAACCATAACCGATCTCGTCCCATACACTCATCCTTGGGCTGAACTCTGAAAGCGTCAGTCGCTCTCACCTTTTGCAGTGAGATGACTAATGCTGTAGGATTTTTATTTTTGGAGCACTAATTCACGTGCACTTAAAGCTAGAGAAAGATCATGTTATTTAATTTTTTTCCCAAGTAGTGATACCAATTATTAGTTATCAAGGAGGTATTGTATTGTAAATTTCAAACAAAAATCAGGGCGATCCCAGAGACATCAGAATTTCCTAAAATACAAAAACAAACAAGCCGACAGCTTCATAAAGGTTTCTACAAAAAGAAAAAAAAAATCTAAATAGCATCCAAATATTTATTTCAATGACCTTTGTTTTAATAGTAAACAAAAAACAAAAAGCAAAGTGTTCCCAACGTTAGCAGCATCTCTAGTAAAGTTAACTGTAAATCCAATGATTAGTTACTCTGTCCATATATAAAAGAACAATACCTGTGGACAAACTACTCTAGTTTAAATTGATTTATTACTAGCCATCAGATTTTAGACATTCCCTAAGATGCATTATATGGGATAATTGACAATACCAGGTCTAGAATAAGATTGAAATATTAAAGGTGTAAGAATTTGGTTATGAGAGGGAGGCAGGATTGGCAAAACAGGCTAAATAAACATGTGGGATTGGCCAGATAATTGTGCACCCCTAATTTTTATTGTAAACTTAACATGTTAGTCGATCAAAATTGGGGGTAAAAAAAAAAGTCGAGAAGATGCTTGAGAAGCAACAAAGTTAGTTATACTATTTGAGTCTAATTTGAGGGTGTTGTTTTGCCAGACGGCATTTTGACAGATTGTGATTTTTGGAAACTCGTTACCTGGCTTACAAATATGCACGGCAGAGATTGCCGGTCATAAAAAAAAAAAAAAAAGCCTGACTGAAAACGAGAACACAGTATCAAGCTACCCTCTTGAAAACGGGGCGCCTGGCTTCACTTCCCATTATGAGCGTACCAGGCAATCTATGGTCCATAGGAAGAGAGTGAGGCATAATGTGTGAGACACAATATCTTAGCTTCATTGAAAATGGCAGAAGGCTTTAAAAACAGCCTCAGACAAAGATCACTCATCTCCTGAGAGAAGAGTTCAAGACCACCACGCATTAGCTTTTAGCAGGATAGATCAAGTCAAGTTGGAGTACGCGTATCCTAAAGCTCGCCTCTTCTCACCCCCCACCCCCCCACACACACAACCCCCTTTCACAATAATGGCATTAAAAATGGCAACATAATACCATCTCATTGCATCATACTCCAAAATGGTGAAAGAAGAGGGTGGGAACAAAAGCGTAGAGGTGACGGGTCTTTTGCTCTCCCCTTGCCGCGTACTCTCCCTCGCTCGCCGGCCCCTGCGCTCTGACAGTCTATCTACTCTCTCGCTGGCAAAAAGCTGCTTTGTTACCATAGTATCAACTCCCACTTTTGATACTGTCATCTCAAGTAGGATATGGTAGCCTTGATACAATATGTTCCCCATTTCCATTAAAATAGTTGTCCAAGAGGATGCTGTAGACTTTGGATTACACTTGACTGTGCCTGACAAGCACGCCCACCCCACCCTTCTTTCTCAAATCCGCTCGCCCACATCCCTACTCATTTTTATTAATGGCCAAAGTCCCCCCCCCCACCCAAATTGAAGCCAGCAAGAAAGCGAGGGAGAAGCTAAAGAAGTACAAAAGAGGAGGGGTGGAGGACAAGTATAAGAAGCCTTTTATGTGCTCCTATCTATAAACAAAGATCCCTAAGTTCAGTATTCTGAATACGACCTCCTGAAATCATTCTAATAATGTCATCATCAGATTATTATCCAATATTAAGGCTACACAGGTGTGTACTTGTGAAATTTGACACTTAGGTAGAACAATCAATCAATGGTGCTTTTGAATTATGAAAATTGAGAGTATTTTGACGCATCGAGCTAAAAAGCCTTTCATTATGTCGTACAATTCATGTTTTTTTTTTCTTTAAAGTCTGATTCAAATGCATTTACAATGTGCTCAAAATGTAGGAGGGCAACAACTTATCTGGTATTTTAATTAGAGGAGCAACTCTTGATTATTGTAATCTGTCGACGAATTAGCTCTTTGAAAATTTTTTCATTTTCTTTCATTTATTTAATGTAATGGTTTGGTTATTGGTTTGAGCCGTACTATTTCAGAAATAGACAAAGACATTTATAATCCTTTTGTCAAAAAAAGCAGATGTTTAAAATGTTTCATTTGGATTCAACACAATGATCTTGTTTCATTAAAGACTAACTATATCTGGAAATAACTGTCCGGACTCAAATTCTTAGGATTTGGAAAATTTTGGGGTCTCCAAACAGGCACTCGGTTAACCAAAATATATCACTGTAATTTGATTATCATTTGATTCTCTATAATTATTCAACTTAAATAATTATAGCAAGGATACACTGCAATAGAAAAAAATTGCTAATATATCTTGGTTTTCACAAACTCTCAACCTTTTACAAAAAAAAAAAAAAAAAGTTTGCGCCAACATGTCAATTTTCTACCTTCTGAAGTAAATAAAAAGCTATAACAGGGGGGGTGCACCTAAGTGTAAGGAAGTTTTGTAAAGCCCAAGAAAGGTATGTGAAATTCAATACGCACACTCTTGCCCTAAACAGTTGAAAGTAATGTCTTACATCCCATAGCATAAAAGGATATGGTGATTAAATAAGAGGTGTTTGTTATGGCCTGATTAGACAATTTTGTGAAATATCGCCATAGAGTACATGGCAGTTCTGTGTGTAAAATTAGTATGAATCTGCTTAACCAGTGTCACAACTTCTAACCCTGCGTTGGTAACGTTGAGTTTTAAAACATGGTTGTTCATGTGGAATGGTTTTGGCTAATTCGTTCACTCCATTGGGATAGGCTACACTGAAATAGGTAGGTCTTTCTTTAAAATGAACAACCTCCTTCCAAAAATACTAAAAAGCTTCCTGCAGGTCAATTTCAGACTTTAATTATGTGAAATGCATTTAAAAAAAGACAAGTTTGTTTAAGCTTTAAAAAATATTCACACAAGACAGCACAAAATGAATCCAAACATTTATCTTCCTAAAATAAGCTTTGCGCGGCCTCTTGGCCGTTTGGGAATTCAATTAGAAGTTAAAACAAATGAATTTGAATGAGAACAACAGTCGACTTCAACAAGACCCTCGGCATTACAAGTCCACTCAGGAAAAATTAGATATCCGTAGACTTTGAGTGTCCAGTTAGCTTTTATCTCTGGGAGTGAAAAAAAGTGGATTCATCCCATTGATTTGAATACGAACGTAAAGCCTGCCTGTCAACAAGGGACTATGAAGGCTGAGTCAGAGAGAGCCAGTGCAAATAGTTGGCCTCCGGTAAAAGGGGGGGGGCACTTATAACTCACCACCATCTCTCAACCTTCAGTTGCTGGATCTGAATAAAATAACACTTAATTTGGTACAGACTTTAGCATTTCATAGTATAAATAAGCCCTTGATCTGGCGTTCTACATTCTGCAGTCATCTGTCCATTAACCAGCAGTTATAAGCAGACTGCGTAAGCTCAAAACGAAACAAGCGAGTGACTGGGAAGAGAGTGAAATGGGATAAATGGAAACAGGATCAAGGCCGCTGAAGGGGGGTGGCTTTATACCCTTCCGTGGATTTTGAGGGTGTATGGCCGGGCAGTTATCCCCCCCCCCCCCCCCCCCCCCCAACTCCCCCCCAAAACATGCCTGGCCCTATTTCATTCTTCCCTTCTCAATGAGAGGATTAAGAAGACTCTCTCAGAGCGACCACAAGAGCTCTCTCGATTTTGGGTGGAACGTGGGACAGCAGTGGGAACTCAAGAAAAAAAAAAAAAGTTAAAAAAAAAAAACTGTATACATCTTTGTGTGACGAAAAAGCAATGGAAAACCTTACCAATACTTGACCGTGCTGAAGACTAAGTGCTTCAAAAAGGATGCTAAAGTTGACATCACATTCATTGGGGAACTAAAGATGTACCGCTTCTCTGAGGTCTTATGCAAAGTGGGGTCACACAAGGCTACGGGGTGCATAATAATGTTGATTACACGCATATGCTAAGTATAGCGCACTAATCAAGTACAGTAGCCCTGTGTTCAACTTTGATGCCTGGAGATTGCTTTGCATCCGGTATCTTTTAAGACGAAGTGAGCCAAATAATCTCTCAGGGCTGTTAAGCACTCTAAATCACAAACTAGACTGGTCAAAACGTTTTGGAGATGGGGAAAAAGTCCAGTGACTGACTCTGCATACAAATGACAATTCATACAAAACTTACTTGAATTAAACATTTAAAAGGGTTATTTATTTAGGCCTTTTCAGCAGTAAAAATGTAATATATTGTCTATTTGATAGCCAAATAATTTTTTCATGTGACATTAACACCTTGAAAACCAGATTTTTCATTAGCTTTGTTACTGAAAATTACATCACAAGTGCTTACGTCAGCTGTTTCCTGGGTTTGGTCATGTGGCATTTGTAAAATGAACCATGGTTGGTTACCTAAGCGCTGAGTACATGTCATTTGCAGTTGACAGGAAGTAGCAAAATGTTTTTAAAAAAAGAAAAAAAAAAGAAAAATCTGTCACATGAAAATTACATAGACTATATATTAACTTTTATTCCTGAAAATGGCTAAATGACTTTAGTCTCGCTTTGAATTATGAAAAAAAATGCCTGAGTAAAAGTTATATATCTAAATATATCATGATTGGCAAATTATCAAATCAAACATGCCTTCAGTGAAATGTTTAAAGGAAGATTTTTTTTAAACATTGCTGAAGCATTTCTGAGTTATTGAAATGTAAATATTTCCTGTTAAAAAGGAGAAGTATCATTTATCTACATACACAAAAAGTAACAGAATTACGATAAACAAAACTTTGCTATGACTTTGGGTATGTGTTTTGCAACAGGTGGAAATGCTTGACCCAAACAATGTTTGCTGATGTTTCCCAATGTTGTCTATCACAGTTGCCGTGCAAACGGTTATTATATTTGCAGCATGATGCAGGGCACATGTCTTTTAGTCATTCATCAGCTTGTTTAGCAAAGGATTGTGGGAGCCTCTACTCCCCTGCAATGTCCTCAGCAGGGCGAGGAAGGAAATGCCTTGCAGGGTTGCGAGCCAGAAGATCAGCGTGCATCCTGTCTACTTGAGCTGACTGTGCACCCTACACACAACCCTGACCACGTATTACGCCATAACGCAAAAAAAAAAGAAAAAAAATGGCTGCAAGAGAAGATCCATTCAATCAACACTGCACACAAACCAAAGTCAATACGATTACATTGGGGAGGACATGGGGGATTATCTCAGTGTACAAACAACCATCTGTTGGTCATGAGTTCGATGGTCATTACCGGATCATGGGATGTGTGTAAATTAAAGATGCAAAAAAAAAATGTTGAGCTTTAACTTTAACAGTGAATTGTTTCTTGCAAATTTCGCAATTGGATGTCATATTCATAATGTTCCTGTTCTTGCAAGTGCCCTCTGACTTCACGTTGTACTCACCTGATCGAAACCAATTAGCTGTCACGGCGTAAAAAAAACGGTACATTACAGAGAGTCGCAAAATTTTGCGTCACATTAGCATGAAAGACATCATCAAATGCTAAGTAGCTAAACGTTGGTAGCTTGCTATGACGGATGTTGCTAACATGTCACTAATCTGCTTTCGCTCCAACTGATTTATTCGTTGAACGATTGTCACAAATCCTTGAACAAATCTTCACATTGCAGTTATTCACACCTTTTCGTTTCAATGTCACTCGCCAATAAACTGTATTTGTGGGCTAACGTTAGGTAATTAGCCCAAAGGCTAACGGTGCTAGCAACTCGGGATGAAAGCTCACCTTCAGTCTGACTTCGTACGTCGTGTGTCTGCCTCTTCCCACGCCGATGGTCTCGGGGTTGCTAACGTCAATCTCCAGGAAGTTACTCGGTGGTCCATATGCGTCGTTTAGGGTCTGAGGCTTAGACAAGAGCCTTCTTGTATCGGCTATGGTGTCAGCCATTTCTAACCCTGTGCTTTATCGAAGCTAGCTGTACCGTCAAGGGAAACCGAAAACTAATATGTACGTTCCGGTAAGGACCTTCACAATAAATTAAATGTTCAGCGCACGTGTGTGCGGAAAATAAGTGTCTGAAAAATGTGAAAGTGATTTCATGAATGACTTAAATACGCCTGTTTTATCTCAGGGCTTAACATTCTCAAAAGTCAATTTTGAAAAGTTACTATTCTTAGATATTGCACCTCTCCTCTTACTTTGACAGCTCAAAAATGCAAGCGCAAGTTCTCATCAGCTGAGCGTCAGCTGACCGTTGCCAGATCATCAGCAGCCTGGTATATTTACAAAACGCCAAATAATTGTGGTACCACAATCATAAATAAACTACTCTATATACATTGGAATTTTTGATGAGCATATACTGTGCTTGTTCGTGTAGGAATAAAGTTTCGCCATTTTGAACCAACATGGCAGCCTACATGTTTCCCACAGCTGTCAGATGCTCGGTGACACCTCTACATTTTAGCAACGTTCCGATTTTAACGGTCACCTGCAGCCAGGCCGTCAACTCAATTAAAGGTATCTTGTCTTCCAAACAGTTTTTATGGTTTTTTTTTAACCAGTTGTGACCTTGATCGTCTTTTGTGCTCATGTTTGCAATTCTATTAGTGTTCAACACCAACTTCTGTCTACTTCCACAGATGTAATAGAAAAGCGTATATATTTATAATTTTCTTTCCGGATGATGTAAAAATGTTGCTTCCTTAAAAAAATCATTTGAGAACACATTTATGGAAAATGATCCTTAATAAATTCTCTGCGCCGCTTTGCTGCTCTCACTCATTTCTCATGTGGCGTTGTAGAAGGAAGGCAAGGCAACCTTGACAAAATAGATGAAGCACACATTTTGGGTTGACAATTTTATCACCTTGATAAATCCTTCTTTTTGTAACATATAAATAGGCGCAGTGGGCCTTTTAGTAAAGTAAAATCAAAACATTTGTACCACGTACTCTTATGAGCTTTGTATTCAGGAATTGACCTAAAAACAATTTTCAAATGGCCTTGACATGTACAACTTGAATTAATTGAGTTGTTTATGTGCTCTGATGTCTTTAGTCATGTATGTGTCTGTCCTTTTCCAAGGTTATGCTAGCTCAAAGAAGCTCTGCTCATCCACGTCCTTTTCTCCCACTGCTGATTCTGATGACACCGTCACCCGATACGACCGCTTGGTTCAGTGTGGCTCTTTGAGGGAAGATGCTTTGCAAAGGAATGTTCTCCAGCGGCTGGCTTACCTGCAACAGAACCTGCTAAACTACAGGAACACTATCTACTTGAACCCCCCTACCCTGTCAATAAACACCAAATATGACACATTTCAGCAAAAAACAGAGCCCTACGTTATAACAACTGGAGAATCTCCTCAAAAGGTAAATAAGATGTGAGTATATACATACACATACAGTACTGTATATTATTGATTTTTATGCAGTATCTAGATAGGTTCAGTGATTGAGAAGTGCAGTCCACAAGCTTCCACATCCTTGTTTCATAAAACATAAAACGTTGAAAAGTACAGATTCGTTTGCATTGTTGTTGCAATGAAATTTATTACATACTTATATATGCATTATATTCACGCCACACTTGTTTGGTAGAATTCTGTGAAGTTGTCAAGGTGAAAGTCAAAGTACAGTATATGTTGAATAAATAACTGACTATACAATGTCAATAAAAGAGCACATGAATCATAAAATTGAATCAAAATTGAAACGTATTTAAAAATCTGAATAGTGAATAATATAATAGACAACAATAAACATTTAAAATAATTGTTTAGTTGCATCCCCTAGTTTATTGATTGTGTTTGTTTAAAATTATAAATAGAAGGAAGTACTTGAAATTAAAAAAAAAAGCTAAATGTGCTAAATAGTTCAAACTTTAGTCCCAAATACAAAAATCAAATCCACATTTCAGCAGTTATTTATGTGTTTGTATACCTTATGATTGACCTGTAAAGTAGGTACTTCGATTTTTAGGGAGGGGCTTTGCATTCTAATATACTGTACTCCAGCTAAACAACCAATTGAGGCAGTGAGGCACGGGTCAAAGGGAGGGTAGGGGTCTGGGAAGCGTTTCTGAGCGGCGTAATGTCAGCGATTGTTGTTGTTTTTAGGTCAGGGAAGATGACTGTCTAGTGTTGGGCGCTGGGATTTTTTTGCTGGCACAGACGTGCGAGGTTAGTGCGGAGATTTGCGAAGGCAGCCGGGGGCAGACCTCCCGCTGGGTTTGTCCCGGCACCCCTCTCACTCTCTCACCGTCCCTTCGCAGTAATGAGAGAGGAGGGGGGATCCCCATTATCTGGGCCATTCTTTTCCTTTTCGCTTTTGATTCGGGACTCGGACAAATACTTTGGTGTGAGGCTATCAAACACCGCCACCTCACCATTCTCTTGTCTGTGTGCACCTTATTCCTTACCCCCTCCTCTCATTTGCGCTCATACACACTGACTGGACAATTACTCCTGTTTGAATCAGGTCATAACACTGTCCGTTTCGGTGTCTCTTCTCCCTGCCGCCATTGTTCTCACTAACTGACCAAGTCTGTGAGGATAGTACACTTGACTTCATATTGACCCAATGTGGCGTGGTTATGCGGATGGTCGACTAACAATGGGCTATTGTTTCAGGGAAGCCACCCACAAGTCGGACCTGGATCATTTGATACCGTTGCTACAACATCAGTGTTTCATTATGTAGTGTTTGGGATTTTTCGCAAAGTTACAAACCAATGATGTCCCGCACCTGAACTTTTCACACATGTGCTGCCCCACCCTGGAGGTGAGACAAGGTTATGGTTCGTCGTTAGATAGCCCATCTAAGGGACGTCCTTGTCTTTCTCCACTCTGCCATGAGACAGCTCACTTGTAGCCCACAACGCCAGCGGGCATTTTGGAAAGTCAGGGAGAAGTCACCAACACTGGTTGGGAGTGAAGAATGACAAGGCGATTTTGTTTTCAATCAGTCATTTTCTATATTTTCTAGAGTCAAGTGCTCCTTGTACGGTGGACACCGAGTGGAATCGCAATGAAATTGTCAAGAAATTAAAATTGAAGAGGCTAATCCTTCACTTACGTCAAAGCAATGTAAAGTTGCCTGGTTACTGACAGCAATACATGGAGACCATGTCCTGGCTACTTAAAGAGAAAGTCAACCTTTTTTTTTTTTTGTAAAGACAATATATTTTATGCAGCCCCATTAGTCAAAACACTGCATTCTGATTAAAATTGCATTCATGGAATATGAATTAAGTAGCAAAATCCACCCGTTTCTATCCAACTCAGGATAGGTCATTTTGCCTCTTGCTATCACCTAAAAATGACATTGCAACTGTTCAGGCTCAGATGATGACCAATCACGGCTTGCCTTGCAAACTTCATATGAACAAACACAGAAAACAGATGAGCTGGTGGTATTTTCAGTTGGTAGCAGTTGTCAACACATTTTAAAGGTAGTAATTGTACATTAAAAATAATTATCAAATGAATTACAGTATAGACAAGATATTAAATTTTTACTGCTGAAAAAGTCTAAAGTTTCATAATGTTGATACTGGATTTCTTCAACTGATTTCTATATAAAGATAGCCATGAAAAGATAACAAATTGAGTGTCCTTAATTATTCATTGGTCAACTTTGGCCTACGGGATTGTACTAGTAGTGCTTGTCTTACTGCTACTTATAATAATAACCAATTTTGTTTATACACAGTATTAATTCACATCATATTTATACTGCTGACAGATGCATTTAAATAGCTATGGCCTTCTTTCTACATATTTGGCTTTTCTCAGTATGCGCAGCTTGGTCTCATAGAAGCCTTTCTTTTTTTCTTTTTTTCTTTTTTTTTTGAAGCAGGGACCTTTTGATGATAGGAGGCAGGCAGCACAATGACTTCCAGCGGCACCTCAATGCAACAGTACCGTATCACAATTAGCAGCGCTAAACAGGCTGCACACAGACAAGTCCGGTCCATCTCATATGGAGCCTCATTCAGTCCTCTCCGTTTTGTCTGACAAATCCCCCCATTGTTCCTCTGATGATGCTTTTCTTTCGTGGGAACCCTGGCTTGTCTTGTTGATTAGATCCCCTTTGTCTTCCTCCCCTGCAGTGGGCCAGTCTGGAGAATGTGAAACCTCAAACTGTAGTGGTGGCTTAATGCCTCACAATACTTTGTTTATGAATCGGCGAGTTGGGCTTATACAGTGACGGAAAAAACAAAGTTTACGTGTGGGTTGGAAGCTACGGCCTCCTTGTGTATTTATTAATGAGTTCATGCATGCATGGCTTCAGCGTATCTTGTCAAGGTTCCTGTAATCTGATCTTTTACTCCTTTGACTTTTTTTTCCCATCATATAGGAAGAAAATGCTCCTCCACCCCCACCTAAAGGTTTCTATATATATGGAGATGTTGGTAAGAAAAATCACATGGAATTGAATTATTCACTCACCATTTCTAAATTAGCTCTTGGTATGATTCAGTATGATATTTTAGAAAAGATTTGCAGGTATCAGAAAATCTTTTTAAAAGCTTTTAAATGCTGTGACAAGAGGAATACATTATATTTTCAAACGAAGAACAAATGAATATGAACATGAAGCAACTTTTTGAGAAATTGTGTTAAAGTGACTCCTTTGCAAAAAATGTTGATGCGCATTGTCATTTATGACACAATTTTCCAGCAGTCGAGCCAAAAATAAAATAAATGATGTTACATGATCTATCTTCTGGGATCGCTTAATAACATATACCTAGCGATACCACTACAGACCGCAACAGACTTATTTGTCTTTTTTTTAATTGGTAATCAGTACTCTATATTACCTCATGATAACAAGCATATAGGTAGCAAACGTTCATTCATGGCAACATAAATCAGAAAGACGTTTGCTAACACGTGTACCTGTTTTTTGATGAATGCATAAGAAAAATGAGCTTAGCATGAGATACACAGAAAAATGTTAATGTTCTCAAAGCTAAGACATTCATCCATAACATCTTAAAATGAGTCCATTTAGCCGTTCTCAGCTGTAAAACGTTTTTTTCTATAATGATATGCACAATTTTTAAAAACACGTTTAGCCTCTCAATTGAAAATGACATCACAGGTTCCAAAGGCTCGGGTAACGACCAATAAAATCTGAGAACTCGTGTGTGTCACATGAGAAACAGGTGAGCTGTGATTGGACGTTATCTGAGCTTTTGGAACATGTGATGTCATTTTCAATGTGCCTTGAGCACAGGTGATGTCATTTTCAGTGGACAGCAAGAGGCAAAATCTGTTTTTAAAGGTGTTTATTGTACGTGAAAAATAATTTCGTTATCAAGTTAATTATAAACAAAATGTAAACTTTTTACTGCTGAAAATTGCTATAGGTCGACCATTTAAAAAGTAACAGTTGCGTATAGAAATTCATTCCAGGCCATAAAACAGTATCCACATCATAAAGCTGACGGTGAAAATACCCATATATATATATATATATATATATATATATATATATATATATATATATATATATATATATATATATTGTCTGTTCTTATTGTCTCTAAAAACAATGCAAAATCTTTCTCCATGTTTCCTCAAATCAGGCACGGGGAAAACCATGCTCATGGATATGTTTTACGGCGGTGTGCAAAACAGCCATAAAAAAAGAGTCCACTTCAACGGCTTCATGCTGGATATCCACAAAAGTTAGTGTTTTCTTCCCACTGCTTTGACTTTAGAAAAACGCCGCGTCAAATGTTCAATATGCTATACTTATCTCTTTTTGTCTGAAATCTCTGCTAATTGTTCACCATTATGCATGCACAGGTGAAATTACTGCTTACGCGGAGTAGTCACTCAGCGCAGGTGTGCTTTTTAAGACATATTTGCATGCTCTGCTTTAAAGGGATCCACCGAAGGAAACAAAGCCTACCCAGACGAAAGCTGGGCAACATGTTCACCTATGACCCCATATCGCCGGTTGCCATGGAGATCGCCCGTGAAACCTGCGTTTTGTGTTTTGATGAGTTTCAGGTGAGTGACTGTGTTACTGGAAAGTCTTTTCTCACACGCCTCTCTGTAACTTAATAACAGTGTTAACTCCTGGTGTTAACTAAATTCCATACAATTGCCATTCAAACTCTTTCAACAAAACGAAGTAAAGAAAATAAATGTTAAAAGTGATGATTTAGAAGATGTATGCAGTACACGTTTGCCTTTTTAAATTGCCAGGCATTTTTTATTTAGAACCAGCTACTGTATCGGTTTTAGTAACATTGATATAATACAATGTTGAAAGTTCACTTCACTGTAACTGTAAACTGTAAATTCAACTGAAGGGACTCCAAAAGGCAAGAAAACAGGACTGGGGACACCTAGTGGACCTTGGTAAACAAAGCATTCACTCGGAATTTCCAATAGTGCTTAAAACACTTAGTCGTGTACTCAAAAGCTCAATTCACTTTAATTGATTTGATGATCTAAAATGAAAAGTCTTTGAAGTCATTGGTCTTTGAGAAAGTCTCGTTTGGCTCGTTTGCGGTAAAGTGGTTTGCCTAATAATTAGTTCATTGTGTAAATTATATTAATTTTAAATCCGGCCCTTAACACCACATGGTACCTGATTTAAGTCATGTAAAACTATTTTTCGTTCATCATATCGGTACCTTTTGAAGGTTAAGTAAATATGTCTGCAGTACATAATTTCCATTGATTGTTTACAGACTACTGGGCAGGACGTATCACTCCACTTCTTAGGTTTGTGCAGTGTGGGAACAGCCTAATACAACTGTCCCATCATATTACAGTACATAAAGGTACATTTTTATGGATAGTATTGAACAGACGTCAAGGAAAAATCGTGCAGAGCTTTTGTGGGCCTTGAGTTTGACACCTGTGCAGGATGAGTGTGCCTCTGTCTTTACAAAAGCCAGCTGTTAGCAGCACAATGCACGTCTTTTCTCTGATATCATTACCGCTAAAGGCCGCAGGTCAGAGGTGACAGTAGGTTTGGCCGAGCTCTCTAATCACCACCCGTGCGCACGTGCGGCGATCAAGAGCGTCATTGCCTTTCATGCGCCCCCATCTTTCACGTTTTCAAACCGCGCCGCTGTTTGCGCCCGCTGCTCATTGATTTGTTTTTGTTTGCACCCGTCGCCATGCAGCTCGGCTTGAATGGACATGTGCGCCTTGTTTGTGATGCATAAACAAGAGGTTTCAAGGTTGGCGAGCGTCAGAGGTCGCGGAGACGAAGAGAAGTGAAGGGAGGGGGAGTAATGTGGGGCGGGGGTCTATACCAATCAGCATCCTCTTCCACTCAGCCATGCAAATGAGGCTCTGGGTATCAGTCGCACTC
Organism: Hippichthys cyanospilos; assembly: GCF_059441005.1. Taxonomy (NCBI): domain Eukaryota; kingdom Metazoa; phylum Chordata; class Actinopteri; order Syngnathiformes; family Syngnathidae; genus Hippichthys; species Hippichthys cyanospilos. The sequence goes on along the minus strand of NC_142388.1, from coordinate 5,215,208 downwards.
TCCTGCTTCTTTAAGTGAGTGGAGCTAGAAAGCGACTGGCGGCGGCAGCGGCGGGTCAGATGGATCTTATCCTCCTAAATGCTAATGACATTTCTCCATTCTCTTCATTAGCGCCGTGCCATTATCAGTAATTTGTATCCCACCCCCCCCTTCTTTCCACAGCTCCCCTAATGAATACTCGGCATTGAGACGTCCAAGATGGGAAACGAAACAAGAGGAGTGTGAAGAAAATGATTGTGCATCATTATCACTGCAACCCCCCCCCCCCAGAAATCGCCAATAGGTTGTGTACATAAAGAGGTGTAACATCAAAAGAGTTTTAATGTGGCACCCGTGTGCCTTGCTGTAAACGCAAGGCCTGCTTGAGTAATTGGATGTTCATTTAAATATCGGAATTGGCCAATGGAGATTGCGCCATTATTTATTTTTTTTTGTCTTCCACAAGTGCGACATCAGGCCCCTTCACTTTTCTCATTCTCAGGGTATCCATTCTCTGCCCCCCCCCGTCATTCAGCAATCAATATTGCCCCCCTCATACGATGCCAATGTTGAGGACGCATGAATAAACAAATCCAGGTTGTATAAAAGGTCAATTTTAAATGAGTCTTTTCAAATGAAAATAAAATCCTGCGGTCGGAGAAAATGGAGGGGGGGGGGGGGGGGGGGGGGGCGTCTTTCACAGAGACGCGCCGAGCCTTGGCTTTCTGTTGATTCTCATTATGAGAGCACACAATCACACGCACTAATTTGATGGCCCCGGGCACCTCTCCTTAGCCAAATCAAGGCTTTAACGCGCATGCTAATCAAGTATTGGCAAGGGCAGTGGGGCTAATACACAAAAAGTAGAAGACTCTCCTGGTTATGAAAGAGGACATATGCTGAGGGTAAGGCCACTACAAGTGCCTGTCAAAGAGAGGAAAGTGGGGAGGGCGGGACTCTTATTCAAACCTGCAGAGTTTAATGGTTCATTCCAAAACTTGACTTCAAACTGCAAACTTTTTTTGTAGAGCTATAAATTTGAGGACTATAACTTTAAATTCGTGTTGGGAATTGGTGAAATATAAAAGTATATAACTTTGATAATAATAAATGGGTGAGTAGTATCCATGGGCGTTTCTAGCTCATTTTGGGGGGTGCTCAAGCACCACTCAAGTGACTCTCCGCACCACTCATTTTTTTTCATTGATTTTGAGAGATTATTTGTTTATTTATTATTTCATTCTTTCAGTCATTCATTCATTTATTCAGGACACACAGTTTAAGCAACAACTAGAGAAGGCTAGAAGAAGTATGTCCTCTGGGACTATTCATTTGTGTCCACTGTAGTGGACATTTGTTTTTGGTCTTTACGTTTTGACTCACTTAAGCTGTTTTACTACGTCCGAGAGCTCAGTAAAGGAAATTCTAGCCTTAACCGTGCTGTCTTTCTGGAACAAAATCGATACCACATTGGAAACAAATGAACAAGCTGATTCTCAGGAGGATTTAGTGATGTAGGACAGTGTGGTGGACGACTGGCTAGCATCACAATTCTGAGATCTGAGTTTTTGATTTTGCATTTTTTTTCCATGCTAGATTAACTTTTTGTGTCCTTCACATCTACCACTACGCTGTAGGTTCTATTTTTTATATGTATCTCTTTTATCTGAAACACATTGCAATAATAATACACTTTCAAAATCAATGTCATTGAAACTAGCAAATATTCACGGGTTTCCTAAAATTCTGTCTTTGTCATCCAAAAAAATTCCTATTTTTTCCGTTGTTTCATTCCTTCTAGTGTCATACTCGACCTTCCACATTTAGATCATTCACATTTGAAATTTAAATGTTTCAGCTCATTAAATGGATTTTCAATTTACCAAAAAATCCTACTGACAAAAATTCAACATTGTGCAATGCCCACCAAAAAAATCCCTATTCATTCTCAATGCCACGTTCAACAAAACAGACTACAGCGCTTCATTCCCATCCTAAACTCAAAGTGTGCAGCTCATTCACCTTGAGAATGATTTTCAACCGGCCAAAACATTACACAAAACACAACATTACACTTTCAACCACCCACAACACATGAAAAAAAAAAACATTGATTACATTTCAAATCAGTTAACATCATTCTACATTTTTCAATGTGTCTTTCGAAATCATTCCTTATTACTTTTTATTCAGCATTTCCACAATAAGTTTATAACTTACATCCCTTTGATTATACTTTCAAAAATCTTTCTTTTCCAGAGAAGCCTTTTCTAACAGTGGTGTAGGTGCTTTCTAAGGCTACGGTTAGAGCAAAAAGAGCGAGTACAGAAGCTAATCAAAGGGGTAATTTGAAAAGAACTTGCATGTAGAAGTTTGATAGAAAGTACATTTCTCAGTCGAATTATTTCATATGGTGACCTCTTCAATCAGTCATCAGACAGGTTATACAGACCCTGCTTTGATTACGATCACGCATGGCGGTCATAAAGAGGTTTTTCCTCTACATGTTTGTTCCATAGAGGTGAAAAATAGAGACAAGAGGTTTAGGAACAAAAGTGAGAGCGCTGCATCGCTGATTGAAAGGTCAGAGCCCTTCACATAATAGCCAGTCGGCCTTGTTTCACCATTGTCATCGACCTTTGCTTACAGTGGAAATGATGTGGAAGAAAAAGGCGGCAAATAATTGAACGGCGATGTCACGCGGCGTCCGTGGCGCACGGACGACACGGGTCTCGTCTTGATACGGGTTTCGAGTCTGCTGCATTGACTCGATTTGATTGGTTTGTGTCCACTGCCTTGTCCTCATCGTACCCTTTGCAGTCATTACAAGTGGTTGTGGTGTGCATGTGTAAGAAGAAGTGCGTTGACCGTGGCTAGACAAAAGACCTGAATGATACTAATCAATGTGGAGTGTTGATGACTTGACGCTCTACAATGTGGCGTGCAAATCCGGGTTGCGTCGCAAGTAAAGAGATCGAGAACCTCAATCAATGTGTGATCTTTGATGCTCTTTTAACATTAGGTGACGGACATCGCCGACGCCATGATCTTGAGGCAGCTTTTCCAGACATTGTTCAAGACTGGAGTGGTTGTGGTGGCGACCTCCAACAGACATCCTGATGGTACAAATCTCTGTACACAAACATCTTACATAAAGAATGATCAGTTGTAAAAGCCACTCAAAAAATACTTGTACACACACACACACACACACACGCACACACACACACACACACACATACACATATGTATTTAAAATCCAAATGTAATTCATCATCAGTACCAGGAACTATGTTTTTAACAAGTCTACAAGTTTTTGGCAAGAAAATTTCTAACCTACCAGGAAACCTGGAAAGAGGAGCCACAAACCCAAACTCATTCAGCACCAACCATTTTCAGACCCTCCTTTATCCTAACCTTTGAAAAAAATATAAGAATTACTGTATTTCCTGCACTATAAGGCGCACCGGTTTATAAGGCGCACCCTCAATTAATGACATATTTGAAAACCTTTTCCATATATAAGGCGCACCCTCAATTAATGACATATTTGAAAACTTTTTCAATCACAATTTAGTAATACTCAAAGTAATAACAATGATAACTCAAATAATAACTCTAAACTCTCAATAGCATAATAGCTCAATGTCAATATGAGCAAACTTGTTCAACTGTAAACACACAAAAGAAACAGTAAAGCTTACTTTATCACTTCATTCCCCATCTACGAGTCCCAATCTCAATATTGATCCATATACAGTATAAGGCGCACCTGATTATAAAGCGCACCATCAGCTTTTTAAAAAAATGAAGGCTTTTAGGTACGCCTTATAGTGCAGAAAATACGGTGTATAATTAAGTACATGGGACCAATGGTACAAACATCACTGATCCACTTCAAATGAAAACTGATGACAAAAGTTTTCAATTTTATTTGACAAACCCTTAAAGCGAGCAATATTTAAAACGGCTAACCTAATACATTTACCATTTAGCCTGTAACCAAGGCAGTCAATAATAGCACTTGCTCGACAGGATGTTTCTAAAGAAACAAGATGTCGTAGATGCAGACTCAACATCTCTGATATTTGCAAGCTCTTAAGAACAAAGCGAGCAAAGCGTGCAAACTTAATGGAGCGCCTACTTGGTATTAATTGCGCTGTTAATGGAATACATGACGGCAGACAGAGAAAACTGGACATGAAAGGCATACATTTGCCATCTTTATTGATGTGGAGATGGAGCTATCAAAAGGCCTCTTCGTCTATTTGGAGATAGATTCGAGGGAGAGCACATAAAGAAGATTGCCCCCTTTTTTTTTCTTTTAAATATATACTAATGGAGAATCATACAAGCGATAAAGCCTGGTGGCATAAATTGTGTCTTTAGCGTGGAAACTCAGATTGCTGCCTCTTGTATGTCATTTACATTCAAAATTTTAAGTTGTTTTTGATTGGGGGTAAAGTGTTTACGAGTGGTTACTGAACCCGGAAATTGAAGCAAGTGTATTTAACTAGAAGGTTATGACTGAGTCATTCTACATTAAAAATTGCCTGAGGTATGAACGATTTTAACGGAGTTTCTTCAGGTATCATCAAATCTGATTTAATGCTTTTTAATGCTATAATAGGGACAGCAAACCTTTCTTTTCAAACTAAGAGCAAAATAACTGCAACATGAAACACTATATAGCTAAATTTTGAATTTTGTTATCGTGGCTCCTGTATGCCTATTTTAAGCCTTTAGTTCTTTGTGGGGTTCCTGCCACCCTCCTAGAAGTCGCTTCTTACTAGTAAAGGTGATACACTCGCGTCACACAAAATACCATTCAATCAGTTGTAAGATCAAGTTATAAACATATTTTCTGAAGGTTGAAACTATATTTGGAAAAAATATGTAAATGACTTGTACTTTATTGACCTCTAATTTACTACAGCAAAGTAATAGAGTAAGTAAGTAAACAATGCGCCTTTCTAATGATGCCGATGCAGTCCATCACACTGCAGCGGTTCCTCTAAGCTCTATTGTTGCGAGTTAAAGCCCAAACATCAACAACAACCAGTTGCACGGCATTGGTAGCCGTAGGGCTTAAGCCTCGTCTGTTTGTGCGCTGGCGCCCGTACGTACGCGACGCCTTTGTCCCGGATTTGTGTGTCAATCCCGACCTGTTTTATCTGTCTATCAGGGATGCTACTTCAGATGTAATTTGTTTCAGCCGAGCTAATTGAAACCCCTATTCAGCGAGCCGCTGTGGATATTGTCCGCCCTGAAAAGGCGACAGTCCTTTCTCTCGCCACCATTGTTTGGGAATGTAATGAATTTTATGTTGCCGCCGCTCTGCCGGTAGAGAAATCCATTTTTCTCCCCACCCTCAGGTCTGGGCTCTTTTGTCGTACCTCCCCAACCTCATCCTTCAGTTCATCAATAGCCACTTTATGTGCCAATCTGTGGTGGGGGAATGACATTATTAGGAGGCTAAACAGCACCTCTAATACAGGCCCTCCCCTCCTCTTTCAGATCTGTACAAAAACGGACTTCAGAGGGACACCTTTCTACCTTTCATCGACGTGCTGAAGGTAGAGACAAAGTCACATCCCGCTCTTTTGTTGTTAATATATTCATTTGTTCACAACACATGGGCGCGCACACACTTGCATGCGCTATCTGTGTTTTGCAAGTTGCTCTTTAGCGGTTTGATGTGTTCGGCTTTCTCGATGCCTCTCACGGTGTCACAAAGCTGTCTTTGATCAGAGCAGGGCTGAAAGATTCGCCCAGAAAGTGCGAGCATATGCAAAAAAAAAAAAAAAAAAAAGGTCATAAAAGCGGTGAGAAAAAAGTGAACGAGCTGAGCGTCAAACACAAATGTAAAAAGAGAGAAGATGTGGCTGGCCGTTTCCCGTTTTTGGAGTAATCATGATCATAAATTAGTTGTGCAAAAATGTTGTTGTGATGAATTTTGGGATCGCTACTGACATCATTCTTGCACTTTTTAGTCCGAAGCATCTACGTATTAATGTTGCACTGATGACTTGCTTTGATTTAGTGTCACAGAACACATCCTGTGAGATTTGAAAGGTCACTCAATGCTCTAAAATGGCGCGCAATTTGAGGAGCGCTCCTCGGCTGGCAGTGTAGGAATTAAGAAAGGTTTTGTGACTGGGCGGGTAAGGGGGGGGCTTGAGAGGGCAGACGCCATGGGCATCCACGCAGGGGAGTGCAACTACAGCCCCAAAACTAATCATCCATGAACATTTTTAGACCTCATGTTTCGAGGGCAACTATTAGATACATAAATGATTAATCTGTCCATCCATTTTCTATAGCGGCTATGGCTATGGCGCCTATCTGTCAATGTATTACTTTTAATTAATTAAAGTCAACTTTTTAAAGGATCAATGTGTAATATTTAGACCATTTTCCATTTAAAATGAATAAATTAAATGATTATACATTTAAAAAAAACTTGCAAATAAATGTGTTCTTAACAACCAACAGAATGTTTTAAATATAATTGAAGGTCTAGTTATCGTTAAATTATCTTACATGGGGGGAAGGGGCACTCCTCTGGAGTCTGTTATAGTTACGGACAATGGTAAATGCAGCACCTCCTGCTGTCCGGAATGAAAAACGGTCTAAATCTTACACATTGTCCCTTTAAACACATTTTTTAATTTCCATCCCTTTATTAACTTATTCAGTGCCACGGATGGATTTTCATGTTTTTTTAAGATTCTGGGCATTCAATCCCAGAAACTTATATATCGATGTAATACTTAAGTATCTGGAATTAATGTCCTGAATGTAATTAAGTATTGATTTAATACTGAAGTATCTGGGATTGAATGTCCAGACTCTTAAAAAAGGTGAAAATACATCCCTGGCATCGAATGAGTGGAAAAACAGTACATTTTGTTATAATGATAGTGCAGAAAATAAAAACAAGCACTTCATTACAATTATTCTTATAATTAATAGAGATACAATGATTAATCGATAATCTATAATCAAATTAATCAATATTAATTTTACATTTTACATTTAATTTCATGTATTTAATAATTGAATTTTACATTTTCTGCACTGCCAATTTCATATATTAGTGTATATTAGTACATACTGCTCTTGATTGGAAATTGTAAACTTATTTTTTTTATGGACAGCAGCAACTTGAGGAGTCGGAATTCTCCCCATCCGACCACCAAGCATCACCCTTGCCCTCTTTAATCCACCCTCATCATGGTCCTGAATGCCTGTTGTCCCTCTCTGCCCTGTCTTTCAGACTTCCATGTTTCCTTTTGTCAGGCCATCTGGTTTTTCAGGGTCGGGGCCTTTTTGGGCGAGGTTCACATCTTCCTCTATAGCCGTCTGATGCGGAGAGTTAAAGCGTGTTTTAAGCAGGGTCACCCTGCTAACTAGCTAGCGCTCAATGGATTGAAATAATGCTCGGACGTGGGCCCTCCTCCTCACTCTTGCATGTGTGTGCCTGATTGTGTTTCAATAAGCGGCGAGAGGGTGAATGATGGCGTTAAAAGTTTTTTTTGGGGGGGGAGGGTTTTTTTTTTTTTTTTTTTTTTTTTTTAAGCCAGTGACATTTCCACTCTGTCACCTGAACTGAAGTGAAAGAGGTTAATCCAGCACTTCTGTCCGCTTGGGTTGATGTCTTTATTTAACGATTGACTCCTGACTACATGGAACCCGAATTTCTTCTTCCACGTTCCTCTGCTGCTTCCCACTTTTGGAGTGGACAGAAAGACCTCCAAAGTTGGACACCATCCAAAAAGAGATCTGAAAAATAATATCCCATCAAAAATAATGTAGAGTGAATTTTTTGGTACGATAAACCATTGTAAAAATATTTATTTAACCCTGGTTTCAGCGGCTCCTAACACTTTTTTTTTCTTTGGGAAAGAGTTGAACTTTTTAGCTATAGTTCCAAATGTTTTTGTTTTTTTTTTGGTTCAAAATTTAATTTCATAATAGTTTGATTCCACCCCAGTTCTAGTTAATTTATTCTTACAGCAGATTTCTCAGTTTTTACTATATGTTTTTTTTCATAATAATTAATTTTTGTTTAGTTTTAATTACCACTATCAAATCAATCAATAAATAAATATTATCAAACAACAACTATTTTAATAATTGTGTAATCATTTAGAGCTATTCAATTTTTCGACAGTGACAATGCTAGTTCTAATAATTTTATTTTAATTTAATTTTAATATGGGCTAGTATGTATGTTTCAGATGTTATATGCAAAACTAAAAATAGATGACGTATAGGATGGTTTGAAAGAAGTACATTTTTGTAATATTAGTAGTTTTAAATTTGTAAGTGTAAAATGTAAAAAAGCAGCACAAGCCTTCCATTTTATTAATCTCAGGGGCCAGGCTATTTGCCACTTGTTGTCCACTGAAAATGACGTCAGATTTGCTAAAGGGTCAGGTAACGACCAATCATAGCTTACCTTGTGAAGGTCATGTGACCTAACTCAGATTACAGGTGAGCCACACAACACTATTACAATGTACTGATCTGTCGTTTTTAATTCGATTTATTGCCCAGCCCTAATTTGATTGTGTTTAGTTAACTATGAACTGCACATGCTAGAAACAGTTGGGCTAAAATTAACCAAATTGACTCAAATATTGTTTTGTTTTTTTTGTTTTTTAACCTATTACTGTGTTATTTTTTTACCCAACCGTTTTTTTTAGAATGCATTATCACAGAATTTGACTTAGTGCTCCTTTATAGTTTTTACTTCTCCAGCATTATGTTTTTCATCCTTGCAGATCCCTGCAGGCCACATGATTAAATCTATTCATTTTTTTTGCTCCTGTCTCCCTTTGTAGCCAAGGCAAAGCTCAGAGTTGTGTAAAATACAGGGTTTAAGGGCTTTTTATTAATGGACCCTGCCAGTAATGTAACTAAGACGGACCCGCTCCCAAACTGTCCTCCCTCTCCACTCCACTTTTCATTGCCCATCCTCGCGCTAACCTTTTATCCCACTCTTTATTCTGTCACTATCCTGTTCTGCTCGCTGCTGTTACTCCCACAAGGTCAGGCCTCTGTATTTTCCAGCACACAATGCTTCGTATGTGTTTTGGGGTTGCGGTGGCTGTGATGGGGGGGGGACATGACAACAACCCTGAAGCTACTTTGAAGTATCTCTGGGCTTACTGTTGTTTTTAACCTTTTTTATTTTTTTTTGCTTTTTTTTTGTTTTGTTTTTTTAGTATATATATCTGTTCTCTTTCTTTTTTTTTTTGAAAACATTGTTAAGACTGGCTGTGTGCTGTGCAATCTCCAAATATAGAGAAATTATATATATAAAGAAGAAGAAAAGTAAAGGGTTACGGTCCTCCAGAGGAGACCTTGGACAGAAGGACCGCCCGTGAAGAGGCAGCCGCTTGCCGGTTCAAATCAAATAATCGTTGATATTTTGGATGACTGACATTGTTGCCGAGTTCGTTTAATGGCGGGGCAGTGGCACGCGGCATACTTCTGCCAGGCTTTCATATCAGGGTCTAAAACGAGTGCCGAATAATAGAGGAAGATGAATCAATCGTCCTCCTCTTTGGAGTGTGAGGACAGCAATCTACTTATTCTTAATTGATTCAGTTACCTTGGTTAGAGTCTCTTTTTTTTTTTCACTGCACACGTATTTTTTATGTTTAAGCAAGCATGTAGTCCTGAAGCAGGTCAGCATCTTCGATAATCACTGGAGGCAGCATTTAATTGAAATATATTCTGCCACATCTTGATTTCGTTTTTATAAGTATTCCATAAATGTGTTTTTCTCTTAGGCTTGGATAACGATGCTCTTTTTTTCCCCTGCCAATTTACACTTTGCCCTTTGAAGTTATTATTTAACGTTTTCATGAGAGTAAAGTGTGAAATTGCATAAAAAAAATGATACCGCTTTTTTTTTTTTTTTTTTAGAGTATATGAGCGTTCACTGGTACAAAGTACAAAGACCTCTCTTACTTTTATGTAAACAAGGCAAAGATTTTATGGTGACCAATTATTTTGTGGTCAACTTAGCCAAGTTGACTTTTTTTTTCCAATGGCTCAAGTTTCAATGATAGTTTTATTTAATGTACTCAAGCCTTTATAAAAATATTGATCCTGTGTGTTTAGTTCTGTTAATTTTTTGTTTTAACAATCGACATTTCTGGGCTTTGCGTCTTGTTGAAGTCATTCCTTGTGAAAATAAGGTGATTATCGATGGTAGATCAATCTGAGTGGATAAAACTCCAAATATTGAGTACTAGCTATTTGGAAGAAAACATTTTTTTAAAATTTCAACCTATTTGTCTAATCACGTTGGCATGATTGCACCGGGCCACTGTTAACTAATTTGCTGCGATTGATGACTATAAGTGCCCAATATCCATTTTAAGTAGCTAGTCAGTAAGTAAAAAATATATCTTTTTCTGTATTGCTTTGTTTTATGTGTGCATTATTTACTAAATTCCTCATATGTGCCCTCTACTGGCCAGGTGCAAGCATCACACGTCGCCTTTTTGAGTGTTTTTTTTTCCCTCCTTTTTTTTTAGTGATTTGCTTTTGGGCCTCGCCGCTGTGCGAAAGCCGTTTGAGGGTGGGGGGTCCGGTGGGGGTCCCCGATCCCGAAAGTTGGGGCCTATTTTCCTCAAAAGATGTTTCCCTAAGAGGGGCAGCCGGAGGCAGGAGGAGGTTGTGAGAACGACCTCGCCGAACAAACCGCGGCTGGCCCAAGGCGGTCACTTTTTAAGGGAATAGATCATTAGGTGTAATTAGGGTGTTCGCATTGTCACCAAGCCCCCCACCCCTCCCAGCCCCACCCCACCCAGTCTGCGTAAGAAAGAATAAAATCACTAGATACCACCCCCCCCCCCTTGCACCCCCCCCACTCACTCTCACACGCTGCACTAGTTAGTGAAAACACTTTGATGTCACAAGAGTCGTCCAGAACTTGCCAGCATAAAGGCAGTGTTTTAAGCCTTCTCTCTCTCGACCCCTCTATCCCCTGCCCCCCCCCCCCCCCCCCCTCTTTTCTTTCCATGCCTGCACACAAGGCTGTAAGACACACACGCTTGAATGAGCGACAGCCTCGCCCCCTCCACCTCAGCCTCCCTCCCTCGTCTCTTTTTCAGCCTTCCCACCCCACGTTTCTTTGAGGCCTGGTCAGTTCTCTCCGGGGGAAACAACAGAAAAAAAAGAAGCATCAAATGTTTTCTGCTGCCGAGTAATGAGGGAGTGGACCTCATCAGGGCCCAATAGTCAGCTATCCTTGGCTTTTGTTGCCGCTCAATGGCACGGCGCTTTTTGAAAGACTCAAAAGCAACTTTTGGAGGAGTAAAAGATGGAGAAAAGATATGGCGGATATATAGAGGGAGCGAGCGCAGAGGGGAGATGTAGTCACCCAAAATAAAAAGCCACTCTGAAGAAGAAAAAAAAAAGGAAAAAGGAAAATTGTAAACGGAGAGAGCCCGGAGAGAGCAGTGGACAGTTGGGACAATGGCATGAGAAGAGCTACATGTGTTTGGATGACTTTCTTTCAGCGGGGACTGATTGTCCCAGCTTTCAGTTCCTGTCAATGCTTCAGAACAGATAGTCAAACGTTTCTTTGCCGATTCCATATTTCCAGAATGCCTTCAAGGCTGGAAAAATATTCAAAATCATTTAGTTGAACTTTTTTTCAAGGGGTAAATATACACATTTCATATGGATTTTGTGTCACAAAATATTCGATAATATTACTTACGATGTCCCTCAGAGGATTGCTTTAAGCAGTGAGGGAAAATAAAATCTTTTTAACTCTTTCCGTGCCATGGACGAGAGTTCTCATCTTTTTAGAATATTAATTACAATAATGAATTGTAAAATCCTCGTCAAATATGTTTTTTCAATGGAGGGTAGCTGACACCCTTGACTAATGCTTACGTAATATTAGCCAATTGAGCACTGTAGTGATAACTGTGACCATTAGATGACAGTATTTCCAAAAACACAGATATTAACTATATGCAAGTCAAAGTAAGGAATGAAAATTAATCTTTGGCCCTCTAGAGGTTTCCTACTCCGATAATGGTGACATGTTGTCGTCATCTGGCTAAAATTTCAGTCTTCATAAAATGCTTCCTCTTTGATGTGAAATGCTCTTGATAAAGGATTGGACAAAATACTGTAATATTATTATTGTATGTATGGGTTGCAGCAGATGTTTGTAAAAAAAAATCAGCTTTTGGTACCATCCCCACTAGAGTCTCCCAAAAACTTGATTCAAGTTAGTTGCTGCGGTTATCGTCAGTCACCTGACTCATTTCCAAATACCGGTTAAGCTAACGGGGAAAGCAAGCGTGACGGTGTTTGGACGTGCCGAGGAGACGGCGGCGTGTGGGAGGATAAAATCTGGGAGGATGTGACAAAGCCCTCAAGATGGATAATCAAGTAATGACCCGCTTGGCCTCAGCCTCATCTGATTATAAATAACCTATGGAATCATCACGACTGATTGTGTTTCCAGGCCCTCGTTCTTCCCTCGCTGTTATGCGCGCGTCTGCGTGGCGGGTTCATAAAGGAAGTCTGAAGACAATGGCTCTCATTCTAATAATGCGGCTGGTGATTGTGACGTCTTCCTACCTTTTTCCCCTTATTTTCCAGCCGCTGTTTAGCCATTGGCAGGGTCGCGGCAGGTTGATGAAATGACACGTCCCTTTTGTGCGAGGAGGATGGCGACTCTGTCAGGTTGTTATTAAGCCCCATTCTACCAATTGGCTCCCGGCGGACGCGCTGGTAAAAAGTTGACAGCGCCGAAGAATGGAGTATTTCCGTCCTCTTGCTTTATGATGATTGCTAATTATCCCGAGGCTCAAGGGTGCCGGTGGCAGAAATCTGCTGATTTCATAATGCGTCTTTCAATGCTCGGCCGGTCCGCCTTGATGGCGTTGATGGGTCCGATGCGTAATTCTTGTCTTTTTTTGGGCAAAGAATAGCAGAAATGATGATTACGGTTTGCGCTGTCCTCCCTGACATGAATCCTGTTGACATTGTGCACCGCATGGGAAAGTTTCAAATGCAGGTTCAGCACTTTGAATGCAGTAGACGTTCCATTCCTTCCATTCCTTCTTCGCTTGTTGTTCATCCTGTTGTGTTAAGAAAGACCGCACACTGTCCTCTATTCCTGACACAAACAAGCAAAGAAAGGTGCAAGAGTTGGAGATTCGTCATTTGGAAATACGAAAAAAGTGACTGAAAACATTTGGGGTCTGAGCCACACAATGCAACATTTTGAGTATTGTAGCTGCATATAGTCGTTTGTTTTTGTGTTTTAGCTTGCAAAAACATGACAGTTATTTTCAGAATTCTAATATGGAAAAAAGTTACATAATTTTCTCTTTACCAGTTAGTAATTTGGTCAAATATACAGTGTATTAAAATGGCGGATATGTAGTATACACATTACTGCTGTCAAGAGAATAGGGTTAGGTTAATATGTTTTTAATCGCACCTAACAATTTGGGAGAGTAAAACCCCAACACTGTTTGATTTTTAAAGATATATTGTGTTATTTTGGCTGAGCAAATGATTTACATACCACAACAAAAGAAATGGCTTCAGTCATTAAATAATAGACCGTCATGTCATCATGCAGACTTGCTCGAAAAAGGGGTGTGTTTGAGTTTGCTTTGGCAAAGAGCTTTCCTATGCTAGCTAAGTTAGTGTTTGTGATGTGATCGTCAGATGTTGCTGCAGTTGAAGCTGGGTGCTTTGCATTGATGTGGTAGGCTGAATTTGAATTGCTTCTACGGTATACAACTTCATTGCAAAATAGATTTAACGAAAGAAGTCCACTCCAAAATTCTCCCCAAAAATGTCTCCTCTGTGAACGTAAGCAGTTTAATCGTGTGAACTTCTAAAACGGAAAAATAAATCAGTTTTAACAATGATGATTAAATACAAAGTGCATTTTTTTTCTGCATGTGTGCAGGAGTACTGCCACACCATTTGCCTTGACTCTGGTGTGGACTACAGGATGCTGCACAATACCGGATCAAAGAAACGCTACTTCCTGTAAGACACAAGCAATCGTTATTATTTCTATTCATTCCTTTTTTGACCCCCACACCTGGTCGAAAACAGAGTTAATCTGCGCTTGTGTCACGGAAAGCCTACTAGAGCTGCTGTTAATCAGAGACTCTTTATGTGGTGGCAGGTGTGTGATGATTTTCTAGGTTTTTTTTTTTTTTTTGTGACTGGTTAATCCTTAACACAACCACATCCTCCACTTACAGGGTGTGCACACTTTTGCAAATACGTCTTTAATTTTCTCATTGACGTCTAGAGGTTCTGATTTACAGTCTTCTAATTTATTTAGTGGAGATAACAATATGAAATGATTTACTCAAAGGTGGCGATTGCACAATGTAGTGTAGACTTTTTATACCCACAGTACGTAGTGACCACAAATGAGGAAGAATTGAGGATGATGAAGTCCCCATCATCCCAAGTGCGAAAGTGGAGTCAATAGAATGTGACAAAATGGCTGAGCATTAAAAGCTAATTTTCTCTGTTATGAACACACACGCTCTCAAGCGCTCTCCTCTTTTCACTATATGTAAATAGAGTGCATCACTCACTGTTTAATAATGCGAACTTACACTCACACACACACACACCTAATTTGGATGTGCATTCACTGCCTAATGCTTGTCGAACATCCTTTTTTTTCCTCTTCATGGAGTAAAAAGCTAAGTAGCCTCCTTGTTCCACTGCGCTGCCCGCTGCTTATGTTTGATGTTACCACTTCAGCATTATTAATTTCATATTCCATTAGCTTTTTATTGCCCTGTATTTGTGTTTGTGTGCGTGTGTGTGCAGGACAGCAGAGCCTGGCGCGGATGCTGCATTAGATGCGATGTATGATGAGCTGGCCTTCTCACAAAATAGCTGTAAGAATTTTTCCTAACTAAAAATGTTTACTTTTTCACAGCTATTAACGACTTTAGACGTCAGAGATTAATTTGATCTGGGCTGGCAGTTAATAAGTTGATACCTTGTAATGAGAATATATTGATATTTGCATTGCAACTTGTTGAGCGGACAAGCTAGGACCCAGCGTGTTAGCATTAGCATTAATGCTACTGTTAATATTGAGTCAAATACAGAGGTCCCTCAAAATGCAAGTTTAATTCATGTAAATTACAACCAAAAATGTGTAAGGAGTACCGATGTCTTGAAAAAATTGGTATTGGTACACACCCGTCTCTATTTCAAATATGCTCTCGAATCATCTTTCCATATTAAAAATGAACAGAAGAAACAACCATTCCAGCGCCTGCCAAACAGGTGTTTTTTTGTTTTTTAATGTATTAGTGTAGTTCTTTTTTTATCTATTAGTGTGTGTTTCCATAGTTACAGGTCCCAAGGTGCTCCGCGTGCTTGGCAGGGACGTGACGCTGCAGAAGACATGCGGCACCGTTGCAGACTGTACTTTTTATGAGCTGTGTGGCAGAGTGAGTGATGTTATTTGCCAAGTATGTATACTACTCATTGAAATGTTTCGAATCCTCTGAGGTCATCATTACAGTACTAATAATTAGATGTTCTATGCAGAGGATAAAGAACACATGACTTATTATTGTTAGAGAGCTTTTTGATTTTTTTTCCTAATATTTTTGCAATTGTATTAACACTTCAAGAATTTTTGTGTTGTTGTTGTTGTTGTTTTTTTTAATGTGTGTGTAATTCAACTGCTTTTAATTATTCTCCTAATTTCCCAGGTATGGCCAATCCATGTCCTAGACAAATTGTGTGTGTGTGTGTGTGTGTGTGTGTGTGTGTTCGTGCGCCTACATGTGTTGCTACACCATTTGTGTTCTATTTGTTAAAGTGTAAATAAACCATCCCAACATAGAGACCGTTTAGGTTTAGCATTGAGAGTATAAGAAGATGAGAAGATAAGAATAAGATGATTACATATGTATTTATTTTAAATACATACGTTTTAATTTTTTGTTCCATGCTGTATCTGAATGGAGGCAGCTATGTTGTGTTTTCCAAATTTACTTTTATTCAATAGCTCGACGGCACAAACTAAAGGTAAAGTAGTCAAATTTTTTCCTTGAACTGTCAGACAACACACAGCGAGGTCCCCTCTTATTGACAAAATCCACTCACTCCTCGTCACAAACTGCTCCCATAAAGCAAACCTCCTTAATGCCGCCATACACCTTCGTACGTATTGTTCGCCACACTTTCCCCAACGCTGCTGGCCAATTTTCTGTTCAATGTCAAAAAGCAATTCTATTGATGTTCCGCTGAATAGTTGAGCAGGGTTTTTGTGTGCGTTATGTCTGTCATTCACTCTCGATGGATGCCTTGCGTCTTTTTTTTTTTGAGCAGGTGAATTTTAAAAGATAAAAAAGATTTAAGAATAAAATGCCTGGGTCTGATAATCGAGTCCTCAAATGCACTGCATTGAGTGTATACGTCCTTTTTTTTGTTTTTTAGAGGTTTTTTTTTTGTTTCCTCATTTCAGTCCCTTGGTGCCAGCGACTACTTGGAGATGGCACGTTTTTTCGACACGGTGATCATCCGCCGCGTTCCCGTGCTGACGCTGCGCTTGAAAGACCAAGTCAGGCGCTTCACGACCCTTATTGACAACTTCTATGACAAGAAGGTATTTTGACTGAGCGGGCGAGGCTAAAAAATACCCCCAAAATCCTAAAAGTAGGGCTGTCAAAATCAAAGTGTGAGGAGATGAATGTAAATCTTATGAAGCATAAGAGAAAAAAAAACTGTTAACTCCGTTCTTTTGAATTCCTGTGACAGACAAAAAAAAAAGACATTTATCTAGTTTTACTTTCAAAAGTTGATCGACGGCTCACTAGAAATATAAAAAAAAAGATTCCACTCAAGTAAAATATCTTACAAGTTTCGTAGAAAATAGTTGGTCAAAAATGACTGATCGCAATTATTCATGCAGAGCAAGTACTGTAATTAATTAAAAAAAAAATTGAAGACATTTTTTAGCCACTAAGATTTTTTTTTTTCTCAAAAGTTTTCAAGTGTTTGGCCAAAAATGATTACTTTAGAAGAGTTATTGATATGGTAATTAAGTACAAAAGGTAATTAGATAATAAGTACTAAAGTATTTGATTACTTTAGGTTTTAAAGTACTAGTGTAATTGATTACTTTAGTTACCTAAGTACTAAAGTACTTGATTAGGTGTTACATTAGGGAAGGAATAGGTTAGGTACTATGGTAATTGATTACTTTTGGTCCTAAAGTACAGAAATAATATAAATAATCGATTAGTATTGAATTTCTGAAAGTAATTTATGACTTCAGTACTTATCTAGTACTGCCAGCCAAGTTAAAATTGTATTTTGACTTACATAGCTGTCAATGGCAGCAAATGAGTAAACTTATTCATTGGCAGTCAGTTACAAATTGATTTTTGACATCTACAGCTGTCAGTCAGGCGTAAGTTAATAAAACTTATTTTTTTTCAATTTCAGAAGATCATATCGCTATAATCATTGATTTTCTTCTTGATGTTTCTCATTTAATATTCATACACAATAATACATCAGGTGCAGTTGTGTTTTGTTTTGGCATTTTCAATGTTTTCGGCGAATGTGGAAAGAACATTCATTCTTTGTAGGTGAGAGTGGTTCTGCAGGCTGAAGCTCCGTTAGATCAGCTATTCGTCCAAACTGGAGGACAAGATGAGCGCGACCAACAACTCTTGGATGACCTAGGCCTGAATGAGGTGCGACAGCAAGCAGCTTTCTTGCTTTTTTTTTTTTTTTTTTTTTTGGGGGGGGGGGGTCCTGTCCACAGCTGTTTTCAGACTATCGTGTATCTTGTTTGCCGCATCTGTTCAGGAGGTGGCGGAATGTCTGACTCTCTTCACAGCTGAAGAGGAGATCTTTGCCTTTCATAGGACTGTTTCCAGGCTCACTGAGATGCAGACAGAAACTTACTGGATGCAGGGAGAACGCGGCATCACGAAGAAGCCACGAGTAGATACATGATGTGTACAGTATCAGTTCAAAGTTTTCAAACACATTCATAAGGCAAGAAATTCAAGATTCTAGCCTTTGAAAATGCGCAGCTGCAAACTGAAAGTCATTGTCACTGTGGACTCAAAGGTAGAAGATATATTTGAGGAGTGCGCTTCTTGAACCACACAGTTTGTAAAGTACCTCGAGGTTAACCTCTTTTGTGAACTGCAATATAAATAAATGTGACTTGGCGCCTTTTCTACTGCTTTTAGACTGTTTTTAAAATGCAATTTAACTTTTTTGCCGTTTCCCTCACCTGGTTTATCCTTTGTTAAATTTAAATTATCATGTCATAATTTACTGAACCAGGAATTAAACTCTAAATGGAAAAACGGTAGCGTAGCTAACTGCTGCCCTCTTGTGGACAATATAGGAAAATGATGCAGGGTTAGGTTTGTAGCAGTGTTTTTCTACCCTTTTTTCACTTATGTACACGCTGTGAAATATTTGTTTTCAATCAAGTACCCCCAATCCAACGGAGAACATTTTTTAATGTAAACAGAAAAAAAAATAAAAGCAGAGTACGATCCATGTTTGATGTAATAAACTTTGAAACTACCATTGGGTGAATTTTATTCAACTCCAGAAAATAGATGTTGTAACGTAATCTGTCTGTTTTATTTGTGGCTTGTCTGCCCCCCCCCCCCCCCCCCCCCCGCAAAAAAAATGTGTCAGTAGTGACGACACCAATTCGTAAACGTCACAATTAAAGGCATGCTTTTTTTTTTTTTTTTTTTTTTTTTTGCTGCAAGGGATCATTGTTAAAAATTTACTGTAGCAATATTGTAAGTTGCTATTCCAATGCATTTGCTGTAAATTTGAAAATATTCTATTGTTCCCGTCATGGCATTAAAAAGCTTACTTTAAACTTTATTTATATGCCTCATGATAAAATCAATTTGACACCAGGGCTTGAGAATCCATAGATATGTATTACACCATCTTTAAAATAGGCCTATCAAGAACATATAGTTTCCAGAGCCTTTAAAATTTGTATTTTTGACATTTAGACATATGTTGACAGTCATGGTAATTTTACGGCAAAATGTCACTGTTGGACTTCCGGGAGAGCTTATCCAACCTCAGGACACGTACGTGTTGATTTCTACATTGATAAACAGTAACACTGCGGTACAATTACACTGCCAGATAGCCACCCAAAACGCAAATCGCTGGCGGTGGGCCGAAACCTCAATTCACTTTTTGTTGAATTTCATGTTTGTAAAAAGTTGTGCGTGCAGTTATTGCATATGGTTGACATTAGGTGTTGCAGTGTCAGTGGATAAACAGACGTCGTTTTTTGAGGTCTCCTTAAAAGTGATTTGGAGAATACAGCGAATTCTAAATCTCATTTTGTGTTTGTGAACTTCTACTTGTTTCCTGT
Source organism: Hippichthys cyanospilos (assembly GCF_059441005.1). Taxonomy (NCBI): domain Eukaryota; kingdom Metazoa; phylum Chordata; class Actinopteri; order Syngnathiformes; family Syngnathidae; genus Hippichthys; species Hippichthys cyanospilos. The sequence continues at coordinate 5,195,791 of NC_142388.1, read as the reverse complement.
AGGTGGCAGCAGATGGCAAGCGATTGACGCAAGCGAAGAGCTTCTTTCTCTTCAAGGATGAGGTCATCTTCATGCACCATTCTAGCCTCGACCAGCCTTCTGCCTTAGCCAATGCACAACAAAGAGAAATCTGCTCCCCTTTTTCAGGTTTTATTAGGTAAGTGACCAAACAACCACGAATACAATATCGTGCAAAAAAAATTAAAAGACTGAAAATGGATGTCAACCATGCGGTAGAGATGACCCCTTTCATCCTATAAAGATATTCATGAAAATGCAAATACACATTGTATTACAATCTGTTTGGAACAAGTTGGACGAATCGTACCATGGATTAACCCACTTTCACTTCACCTTAGTAAGGGGGTCATGTTGTGTTATGTCAAGTTGCATAATGACAACCCTGCTTATGCTCTTACTTGCTTGTCTTCATCAACACGGCTTTAAAGGGGGGTTCATGTCGGGTTAGAGCATCACTTTAAACTCAGTACTCAGTCCTGATTTCGAATGTGCTGGATACCAAAGCACAAACAGGACTTAAAACAAATGAAAATACTCATTAATGAAAATTACAATCGACCTCTAATTTGACTCTAAATCCATCTGTAAAGAATGGATGAAGCATAAAAATCTCCACAGGGGTCAAACTGCTGCATCAGGTGTTCTCTTTTATGTGAGCAAAACAAAAAGCATCAGACAATGTGTGTGTTTGTTGTAATCCAGCTCACTTCCCAACCACCTGCGATTTTCTATTCAGAATGTGGCAGCCTATAAATGTGCTTATTAATAATCCATAACATCCAGCGATCTTCAAAGGCACCTCAAGCACACGCTGAAACTGAAGTCCATCACATGTGTATTTGACCCTTTTTGAATGTTCTTCTTTTTTTTTCGCATACTTTATTGTTACCAAGCAGTTCATAAAATTATTACAAAGCCGTCTTTCTTGTGAGATCTCACTCTATGGTGTTGGTGAATGTAGTGTTTTTTTTTTTTAATCAAATCAACAAATCAGGCGTTATTTGAAAACATTTTTGACATAATATTGTGCATTCCTGCACAGGTGGTCATGCACCGCATGGCGGGGAGACAAAGAAGACCGCTTGTTTTGATCATGTCAAGAGTAGGGAGGAGGAGGAGGAAGAAGAGGAGGAGGAGGAGGGACAACTCTCGTTCACTCTCTCTCGAGCTATTCAAGGAGATGACGTCATCCTCGGGCCAGGTGGACTGAGCTGGAAGGGAGGTGGGCAGGGAAGGGGCGGAGTCTCAGGGCTCCCCGACAAAATGATTGACAGGTAGTTAAAGGTACACTTGGGTAAAATGGAACGCTATTTATTGGAGCGCTAAAACTAATAGACATACTTTACACTTCACAACAACATTATCAAAAATGATTACGCCAAACTACTTGAGCAGTTTTTGTCGTCCTTCATTATTTAAATGGCTTTTAGGATGCTTTTTCTAGTCTTTCTTCCATGGCCATCTGGAGGCAGTAAAAGACGGACTGATAAATAAACTGTTCAATGAGAGGTGGCCGCTCCTCCAGCTCATCAGTACGACACTAATATCAGCTGTTCCTGGCAGATGATAAAGAATCGCACTGTGAGTACTGTTTAATTAGCTTTTACTTTAGCAGCTAAACTTTTGTGTTCAATCCATTGCTGAAAAGATTCAAGCATTGCAAAATAGATGCAGTGAATGGAAATGCTTCATTTTATGTTTCTATCCCCAAAATGAACTTTTATTCATTCTTATTATATAAATGTGTTGGAAAATAAAGAATAATTTGTAGTGCTTCAGATAACATGAGCACTTCCATGAAAGTATCCCTTGTTAATGCCGCAGTAAATAACTTCCTGGTAATTATATTTGGTTGAATCCTGATTTGGATGCAAACTTTGACTGGAGTTTGTCACTCTCCGTTGACATGTTCAGACGTGTCCTGCTCCTGCAGTGTCTCTTTAAAAGGCGCAGCCGTGCAGGAGCAGGATCCACCAGGGGGGCTGGACCTTGATCGCCTTGCACGCTCGTAGCTGAGTAATATGCATGTGTGTGTGCTTGTGCGTGTGTGTATGCGTGTTTGAGTGTTCTAGAGAACACGTCGAGATACAGTACAGTAGTAAGCCGGAGTGAGGTGGCAGTCTTGGAAGGAAAGAGAAGGCGATGGCGTGCGCGCGACTTTTCAGGACGTTTTGAAGTCTTGCTTTCTTCGGACACTCGAGGTAATGCAATTCGTGTCCGTTTTGGAACTTAATGCATTTTCACGATTTCATTTGTGTCTCCTCCACAGGCGTTTAATTAAGAACAACAACAAAAAAAGAAAGACTGCGAGTTTGGAGCGCGCGCGCGAGCCTGCAGTGGAATAGCAACAAAGAACGGGAGCGCGCATTGATGGGACGCGACTTTGACAGCTCTCGGTTTCGTCGCTGCTAAAGTCGAAAAGTAAGCAAGGACACGATGGCCGAGGCCGCGCTCCCCGACGCCGTGGCCATCGACCCGGACTTCGAGCCCCAGCAGCGGCCGCGCTCCTGCACCTGGCCGCTGCCCCGTCCGGATTCGAGCGCCGCCAAGCCGGACGCGCACGACATCATCCCGGAGGAGGAGGACGACGACGAGGAGGGCGCCCGGAACCAGCACCAGCGCGCGATCGTGATCGGCGGCGTCTCCGGTGCCGCGACGGACGAGCAGAGCGGCGGCAGCCCATTGGCCGACGGAGCGCTCTCCTCGCCCGGCCAGGAGAGCGGCGGCTCGCCGCTCTCGGCGAACTCTCCGCCCGCCTCCTCCGGGGCGCTCGCCTCGGGTGGCTTGGCCGTGCAGCAGACCCCCAGGAAGGCTTCGTCTCGCCGCAACGCCTGGGGGAACCTATCCTACGCCGACCTCATCACCAAAGCCATCGAGAGCGCTCCGGACAAGAGACTGACGCTGTCTCAGATCTACGACTGGATGGTCAGGTCCATTCCCTACTTTAAGGACAAAGGAGACAGCAACAGCTCGGCAGGATGGAAGGTAAGGAGAGTCTCACTCGCGCACACGCGCAACTCCGTCTGCCCGGTCCCCCCTCCTTCCTCCATCAAAACAAAAACAAAAAAGCATGTGCCTTGTCAACAGTGCACCTTATTGGCTTTCGCAATCAGCGATACATTCGATTACATTTGTCTTTGCACCCTTTACACCACATGTGGCAATCTCCAGTCCTCGAGGGCCGGTATCCTGCATGTTTTCGACGTTTCTCTCTCTCCAACGTACCCGATTAAAATAATTGGCTAATGAGCTAGCTCTGCGGGAGCTTGAAAATGTATCCCAATCATTGAATCAGGTATGTTGGAGAGAGAAACATCGATTAAATGCAGGATACCGTCTCTCGAGGACTGGAGTTTGAAAGCTATGCTTTACTTACGGACGTTTGCCACATTAGTCACGGGAAAAAAATCCTAGTGGTTAATTATAGAGTGCTAAACGTGGCCGATTGACTCATTAACCCTCCTGATATTCTGTGGGTCTAAATGACCCATTTGAACGCTAAAGTAAATATTGAATATTTCGGAAACGTTTTGATAATCATACATGACCCCGGATCAAATTGACCCAATTGACCCATAGACATTATTGCTGATCCTGAGAAATGAAAATAAAACACTGGGTAAAACCAAATATTGGATTTGGATTATACACATTTTGTTCACATTTGGGTGATTTTTAACATCCCGGGTCAAAGTGACCCTGAGACATTATTGCCGCTCCTTGCAAACATGCACAACAGTAAAGTCAGTAATAGTATTAATCATAATAATAATGTGAAACAACCAGCTGTATATTTTTTAATATCGACTGTTTATTGTTTTCAACTGTCAAATTAAATGAAATGCATTTTCATTCTACATATATATTTACACATATTTTTCTACAGACATATGTATGTATTTATGTACAGTATGTCTATACAGGTATGTATGTGCGTGTGTACAGGTATGCATATATACACATACAGGTATGTAGCATGTATATGTACAGTATATGTAGAATGTATGCATATGTATACCGTATATATACAATATGTATGGTGATATCTACATACACAAATACTCTAAATGTAGCTTGATAGATGCATTATTCGAGTATAGATAGAACCTAATATAATATACAAAATACTCAATATACAGTAGATATACAAGCATTCCTAGTCATTAAAAAAACTCCTAACACAAACAAAAACAAAATGAACATTAGTGCAAAATGTACACTACAACACAAGTCCGGCGTACCACGCCGTGGCACGTGGCAGAGGATTTTATTCGATTATAATGAACCGATGAGCTGAACTGACCGTATTATGAACACTAGACAAATGTTTATTTGTATTTAAGCTCAAGTGCGTGTGTGAGTGTGGGAGGGCCGAGGTGTCCATTTGTTGCTCATTTGATGAAAAACATGCTTTCGAATGGCAGAATCAAGCATGAATGATACTTATTTACATTTTTTATCGTACAACATAGAGCTGTGGTAAGTTACATATTTCCATGTGTATAATGTGATTTTATGGCATACAGTCCAGTGACTTTGCCCAAAGTCAACTGGGATAGTCTGCCTTAATGAGGACTATCACCCCAAAAAAAAAAAAAGACTGGACCCATTTTTGTCCTATAAGCATCTATTCATAAAGGCGAGCCTGTCGAAGTGAGGTAGCAATTTGCCGTACCTTCACCCAATTAGCTCCTTTTATGTATCAAGAGACGTATTAATTTACTCCTAAATGCAATCATGTGGTTTAAGTGTTGTCGAAACGGTATGACAGGAGCAGCTCTCACTCAAAATAAAACAGCGTAGGTGTGCCTAATGATACGTCCGTTGGTGACGTAAATGCAGAGCTCCTTTGTTTCTCCCGTTGCGAGCCATGTGCATGACAGTCGCCCTCCCGGGCGCGGAGAGACAGACAGCGAGAGACGTTGTAACCGGTTTATCTGGAAACACACTAGCCTAGTTTGTGTGCCTCCCAACGGCATTCAAGTTAATTCATTCATAATGGCAAGGACAGAATGTAAACATTGCTGGCCGATGGTAATACAAGCCTGGTGGTGAGATCTCTCACCCAGGTGGAAAAGAACTCAACCAGTAAGAAGAGTCCTTTGCTTTCATCTTTCGGAACAGATGCCGCAACCGCATGCATCGCCCTGTTAACTATTTGTTATGTAAACTCCTAGCGAGGAAGCGTCTGTGTCTTAGGTCAGGTATGAGCAAGGTCGCGGATTACGTAACGAGTGTGCTGTTGGGACTTTAGGTGAAGCTTTTGAAGAGCGAGGTTTGAAAGAGAAGGATCAGGAAAGGTGGGAGGGGAGGCCAAAGATGTGTGTGAAGCAGGGGCGTGCAGAGGGGTGGGCCAATGGGGTGGCAAGATCCTCCAAATTAACTCATTCACGGCCAACCCTGTAAAATTACATCATTACGTCCAATGCCGTCAAAGGCAGTGAATGAGTTGATTTTCAATTTCGGAGGTGGAGTACAAAACCCGGTGTGCTGCTCAAAAGTTTGGAAACACCCTCTAATTCATTCATTTTTTCATGATATTTTATTCCCCCAGACCGATACGAGTACTCAATGCTTAAATAGTCACAGATATAAATACTAAGAACTGATACCACCGGTACCTTTTGATACATAAAATTTCCATACATTGTGTGATTGTGGGGCAACACGTTAGCAGATTGCTTAGCACATCAGCCTCACAATTCTGCGGTTCCAGATTTGATTCCACTTGTTGCCTTCCTCTGTGGAGTTTGCATGTTCTCCCCGTGCC